>NW_024582564.1:0-26433 GCF_018398535.1 Haplochromis burtoni | reverse complement strand
GATCATCACAACCTAAAAAGGCATGGGGGTCACAGACAGAAGAGGAGCTGATGCATGGATGGAGGTTGGGCTTCACTCCGAAATCAGAAAAGTAAGTTCCAAACGCAAGCCTTAGTGTCAAGGCGAATAGGAGTCATATGTGAACACTCAAGGTGGTACTTAGGGACACAACTCGCAAGACGTGCGATCTACAAGCGGGAAAAGGCCCCAAACTATTCGATAAGAAACTCAGTTCCCTATCCCACTCAGATTCAACAAGGTGCTATCATGTCAATATGGAACAAGGTTTCCGTTGATATTGACAGGGAAACATCATAGTTGTTGTGCAGTTTACACGGCTGCACATCCAAGGAGTAGCTGTAGATAATATTACATCTGTGGGATGATTATTGGTAATTTTTTCTCTAATGATAAAAATTTTATTTGTGAAGAAGTTCATGAAGTCATTACTAGTTAACGTTAAAGGGATGGTTGGCTCAAAAGAGCTCTGACTTTTTGTCAGCCTGGCTACAGTGCTGAAGAGAAACCTGGGGTTGTTCTTATTTCTTCAATCAGTGATGAATAGTAAGATGTTCTGGCTTTGCGGAGGGCTTTCTTATAAAGCAGCAAACTATTTCTCCAGGCTAAATGATGATCCTCTAAATTTGTGACACGCCATTTCCTCTCCAGATTACGAGTCATCTGCTTTAGGGTACGTGTTTGAGAATTATACCACGGAGTCAGGTACTTCTGATTTGAGGCCTTAGTTTTCACAGGAGCTACAGTATCCAGAGTCGTACGTAGTGAGGAGGTGAAATTATTAACAAGATAATCGACCTCTGTTGGAGCAGCGTTCAGATAGCTGCTCTGCTCTGTGTTGGTACAGGGCATTGAAGATGATAACAGTGGGTGGATTATATTCTTAAACTTAGTTACAGCGCTTTCAGAAAGACATCTACTTTGATAAAGTCTACTCTCCACTGCTGTGTAATCAATTATTGTAAATGTAAATGTTATCAGGAAATGATCAGACAGGAGAGGGTTTTCAGGAAACACTGTTAAATGTTCAGTTTCTATGCCATATGTTAAAACAAGATCTAGAGTGTGATTAAAGTGGTGGGTGGGTTCTTTTACATTTTGAGAGAAGCCAATTGAGTCTAATAACAGATTAAATGCCATGTTGAGGCTGTCATTTTTAGCATCTACATGGATGTTAAAATCACCCACAATAATTATTTTATCTGAGCTCAGAACTAAATTAGATATAAAGTCTGAGAAATCAGACAGAAACTCTGTGTAAGGCCCAGGTGGACGATAGATGATAACAAGTAAGACTGGTTTCTGAGTTTCACAGCTGGGGTGGACGAGGCTAAGCATCAGGCTTTCAAATGAATTAAAAGTCTGTCTTGGTCTTTCATTAATTAATAGGCTGGTGTGAAAAATTGCTGCCACACCGCCCCCTCGGCCTGTGCTTCGAGATTTCTGGTAGTTAGAATGACTCGGGGGTGTTGATTCATTTAAACTAACATAATCATCCTGCTGCAACCAGGTTTCTGTATATTTTGTTTCTGGTATTAAATGACTCAGAGTGATTCATTTACAGTTTTTTACAGACGCTAGGACACATTTCCCAATACTTAGGTCACTTTTGCAAAACACTTCACACAATCCTCCTAACTGACCGTCAGCTTGGCAAAGCAGTTCATTTCACATTCAAAATGCACTACAACTACCAAAACACTTTATTCAGGTCTCAAATAAACTCATTCTTCCAGAACACTAGCAAAGGTTGACAGCCGACAAACACACTTTGTCACCCACAAAACAATGACCTAAAAAACACTAACAACATGTAGCATTACACAGTGTTTTCTTGTGTAAAACAAGGACACATCTCTGTTTATAATTTCAATATATGTTACTGGAATGAATCAGACATCATGCAGAATTCGTTAATATTTGTTTATGTATTTTTATTTTTTTGCACTAAGTAATCCCAAAATACAAGAATTTGTATACACACCATCCACTGATACACATACAATAGTAATGCTAATCTACTCGGTCTTCTCCATTTGGCCACAGGTTCTCATCCACATCACATCTTATGTCATCTAGGGCAACACACCTAGGAAAGAATCTTCTGGCTGCCAGAATTGAAGGAGTTGAAAAATTGAAGGAGTAACACCTGTGTAGATGTTCATCTACAATGAGAATCAGCTGTGGCTGGTTAAACTGCATTTTTAGATTTACAGTTTTTTCTGAATGCTTAAACCCTAACTGTGATTCCTGTAGCACAATCTCTAAAACTATTCAGACTTATAGCAAAACCACTCACTGAGTTTGCAAAACTAAAAGCACAAAAACTGCTTTGCACTCAGTTTGCAATTTTGTAACACACACTTTGCAAAACTGTAGGCACAATTCACTGCACAACACTCAATTACCAAATTTCCAACACACTCCTAGCAAAAGTATACACATGTATGGCTATCATTAACACTAATTTGCCAACTGTCTGGCACACTTTCACATGTGAAAACTTTTTTAGATAATTAGTTCACTTTGCAATCAGCCTAAGCACTATAATACAGGTAAGCTGTGTGTGCGGAGTACAATGGAGGGAGCAGAAAGAGTGAGAAGTAGAGGAGGCCGAGGAAGAGGACGTGGAGGTGAAGAAGTAGGATGAAGAGGACGACAAGGACAAGGAGGAGCAAGAGGAAGACGAGGAGGGGGGAGAGGAAGATGAGGAGGGGGGAGAGGAAGGGTAGGAAGAGTAAGAAATAGAATTGCTGATGACATCAGAGCTACAATAGTGGACCATGTAATCAACCGTGGAATGACCCTGAGGGTAGCTGGCCAACGGGTCCAGCCTAACTCGAGCCGCTACACTGTAGCAAGTACCATAAGGACATCTTGAAATGAGAATCGGTTAGTACAGTCACTTCGCACAAAGATTTGTAGCACTGCCATATGCCAATGAGAAACACACCAATACCATTGATGTAAAAATACTGAAATTGTTACTTTACAGAATTGCTAGATGACCAGATGCTGGGGGCAGAGGAAGCATGTTCACTGCAGACCAAGTAACCCATATAGTCATTATGGCGATTGCAAATAATCCTATACTTGGAAATAAACACTTGTGTTTGTTTTGATGTGTTTGAATAAACACCAGTACTTGAAGTTTGGATCCCTCTATGCTTATGGATCTATGACAGAAGTATGAGCTCAAACTGACATAGCCTACCTTGTGCACAGAGAAAGCAAAAGCCAGATGTGTTTTGTATTCATACCATCAGTGTGCAGTTGGCGCATTGTGTGCTTAGTAGATGATGGCTTGTGTGTACTGTTTGATACGGAAACACCATTTTTACGAAGGTGTGAAGAGTTAATCTAGCTGTGTTTGCTTTTGCAAGAGAACTACAATGTTTTGATTATTGGGTGACAGGTTTTCTTATTTGTGTGAAGAGTTTTGCAAAATTAGCCAATAGTTACAAAAAATGTGCTTAAGCAATCAGAAAAAACTGTAATAACAAGTATGATTCAGTGTAGAGAGGTCTATTAACACAGGGGCTGTATCCCAATTCAGGGTCTGCAGCCTTAAAGGCCGCATTTTAAGGCCGATTACGTCGTAGCGACGCGACGAAGGCTGTCCCAATTCAAAGGCTGCTCGAAATGCGGCCCTCAAATGCATCCTTCATTTCCCTGAACTTTAAGGACGTGGCAGTCTAAACTTCGTGGCCCAAAATATCCCAGGATGCATAGCGCAGCGGTGGGTGTGGATAATTTTGCCGAAAAAAAACGGTGGATGAGGGGCGCCCGAAGAGTAAACTTTAAGTAAGTACTGAATATTATGTCACTTATTTGTGTGCAAATGTTTAATAACGAAGAACATTAAAACATTACTGTTGGCCACATGTCGGCAAAGTTATGTGACATTAGTGACGTTTGTACTAACTTGGTTTTAAAGCCTTTACTTTAAAATATACGCTGTTCAATAGCTGAGCTTAATCTTACACAGAATGATCAAAGCTCATGTAGAAACAAACACACAAATGAACAAAATATTTTCTCCTTCATTTTTGTCAAACAAAGCTGTATGACACGTTTCCAGCTGTTAGTATCATGGTTGCTAGGCAACCTGGGCAGCGCGACAGAGGCTAGACTGTCCCTTTTCACAAGCCTCGCACTTCCGGTCTTAGAGTAAGTGGCCCTTGTGGACCGTTAAGGCTGCGTACTTTGAATTGGGATACAGCCAGAGTGAGTGAGAAGGGTAACTCAAGAAGAAATACTCAATGCATCATGGGTCACTGAGATTTTCAAGTTTATACCATAAATAAATCTACTAGGAGGCTGAGGGTTAGCACCAGCGACTGCAAGTATTTTTAAACCCCCCAAAAGGAGATTCAACTTCCTAAGATGAATAGTAATTAGAAGAAAATATACTGAAGGCAACGTTTTTATTATAAATAGCTAATCATTCTTGGTTTTATCCAATCATAATCGTGTCCTTGTTGTTTCATCCAAGTAAGAAATAGTTATTCTGCTGTTTCTCTAACTTGTGCCTCCTCTCTCCTCCTGCCTGTGTTCTGTAAATTAATCTCAGCACAGCATGCTAAAGGATGTCTCACATTGCTAATAAGAGAAGGAAAAACTATACACAATCACTACAAGTGTCATGGTCCTGAGTCTGCTGACGCAGTGTTCATCCCCTGATTACCGGTGTGTGTATTTAAGCCCTGTGTGTTCTCCAGCCTGTTGCCGGTTTGTCTGTGTCTCTCTGCCCCGCACCCCGTTTCTTATGCTCTCAGGTTTGTCATTTAGTTTTCCCAGTTTAGGTTTCTCCAGTTGTTTGTCATTCCTCACCACCTGTTCTGTCACTGCCACTTCTGTAAATAAATGTCACTCTCATCACCAGTCCACTGCCTGCACTCTGGTCAGAGTAAGTGCTGATTCAACTTCAAGTAAAAGTGAAAAAAATCAGGCTCTGAACTCAACATAGAAAAGTAAACAGCAGCTCTTTGGAGGATATTTGTTTCAGGTAATGGCTGCCCAGCTAACTGGACCTCATGCCATATTAATAAAGTAGCAAAATGAACACAGTACAAGAAAATACAAACTGTATTTCATCCTAAATTTAAATTCTTCAGTTTGAACATCTGGTATCCAGAACACAAAGAAAGAAAAAAGGGAATTAAAGAGCTATATTTGCTGTTGCCTACATTGTAGATGACTTTGTCTCCACAGCCAAACAGGTTCGACATGTGTGGGAAACCTAAGATCGGGTGTAGTGGTGGATAAAAAAACAAAAAAAACAAAAAAAACCACAGAAATAAGTAGCAATGCATTTCTACAGTGACCTTCAGTAGACTTTGTGTACAGGCTATGCTGTGCTGAGCTGCTTCTGGCTTTTGTGGATTTAGTCAAGTGAATTTGACAAGATAAAAGCAGATGTTTAACAAACCATCATGATTTCCCAACCCCGGGCAGTGTAGAGCTGGTATAAAATGGGAAAACAGTGAGTGGCTCTAATCAGCATCATCAGTTTTAATTCAAATTGATGTCTGCTATGTAACCTAACACTGACGATGAAGAACACCGCCGCTTTGTTTTAAGACTGGCTGTGTGGCGAACAGGAGCTGGACTCACAAAGCAGAACTAAGAGACGAAGGAAGAACTAAAAGCAACTTTAACAAGGTACAAATTAATGGAGGTCAAACACAGAACCCAAAACTATCAAATGTCGAGGGAAACAAGGAACACACGATGCACAAAGCATGAAGGACACCACAACAAAGGAAGACTGAAACAACACACACACACACAGTAATGAGGGAACATACAACAGGTGGGAGAAAAGCTGAAACCAATTACTGAAGAGAAGAGAGAACAAAATACAAAGAAAAATAGACAGGCGGTCACCAAAATAAAACAGGAAATGACTGACACTGAGACCCATACTGAGACACACAAGCTTGACACAGGCAGAAAAAACACAGAGAAGACCAAGGGAACAGAATGGGAACGCCAGAGGGGCTGACCTAAGGATTTAGAAACTCAGAACTAAAGGCATGAAACCACAGCATTGAATGGGACTGGTACCAGGTTTAAGGGGAAAAAACCCAAAACACATTAAAAGTACAAAACCAGAAAATCCCTCAAACATCACAAAACTCAAAACCAGCATTTTGCCGAGCAGTTTCATGCATTTAGAACAACAACATGTAAGTATCCTTCAGTTTATTTGGCATGAATATTAAGAATAAGGATAAAACATAATTTAGCAACATGTTGTGTATCAATCCAATATTTATTTAAAATGACTGAGGACATCAATGAGCAGTCCTCATCTCCTCTTCCTCTCCTGTCTTACTTTCATCATAGTACTATAAACGATGCACCTTTGTATGTGATAAGTACTGGCGATGGATACACCAATACGATTACCTGTTATGTGTTTTTGCTGTGTTTAGGATTAAATTTTTGTTTGGTGTTAAGTGACATAAAATAATAGGTCCTCTCAAATTTCTTAAACCTAAAGTAATGAGGAGTACAATTATTTAGTTACAAGGGGCTAAAAATACATCATTCTTAAATGTTTTTGCATTATTCCTCTGACTTTAAACAAAACTTGGTGTGGGAGTAAGAGGCTGAATGTTACGGTACCACCTCAATAAACCTTGGGTGAGAGCGATACATCTGGTGCTTGGGAGTCTACACAAACCTCACGATATCCAGTGGAAAGCTGTTGTCTTTCATTCCTGTTAAATTAAATCAGCTATTTTCCTAACAGGTCTGGGGTCCGTTCCCAAAAAATGAATCACTACGGTGGAAACAATGAAGTTGTATTCGAAGTCAGCTTAAGTTCTTAATGCCAACTGAATCAGGTTTTCTCATATATAAGATAAACTTAATTCACATTTTCAGAGTTTTTGAATCAACTTTGACGCTTAAAGCCAAGAATTGGCTGAATGTTGTCTGAATATTCTAGAGGGAAAAGAAAGTTTTAATTCGAAATAAGTCCAACATGAAAAAAGGAAAAATTCATGTCTTTTGTCCTCATCCTTCCCTCACCCCCTACCGATTCACTCCTCCCTGAACCTGGTTCCACTGGAGGTTGCTTCCTGTTAAAGGGAGTTTTATCTTCCCACTGTTGATAGGTGCTTGCTCATTGGAAATCATCTGATTGTTGGGATTTCTCTGTATTTTTGTGGGGTCTTTACATTACCTTAGGCACCTTGGAGCGACTTTTGTTGTGATTTGGTGCTGTATAAATAAAACTTAATTAAACAGCACTGAAAAAATGCAGAAACAGAAGGAACTAAAACTGCTTCTACTAAAACAAAAACGTACAAAAAAAATTGAATCAGCACTTTAACTTATGTGTTATAATTCGGGAGATTCTTTGACTTTCTTTTAGTGCCAACTCTGTAATCAGCTCAGTGTCTGCCAACCTTTCATTAAACTGGCAGAACGAGTATTTTTAGGAACGGTTCCACAAATCGACAAAACCACTGAGAAGATATGAACACCATCTGGTAACAGCATAAGAAGCCCCCACATGTGAAAGAGTAACTCAGACATGGTTGTGAAAGATTTGCTTTCATCTTCTTTCAGCTCTAGGTTGCTCTTCTAATTTCTTGATTTAATTTACATTAACACAGACTTTCACAGCCTATTGGATTTCTTATCTTAACCTTTGATCTAATTTCAAACACATGCAAACTTTCCCCTCTGCAGTAATGTGATCTCACTCCTTATTTCTCGTCTATGTGCGGCACCTGTGTCACACATGATCCAAATTGGCGAACTGGAAATCCCAGTTGGAAGTTTACTCATTGGGTGACGGCTGATTTGAGCTTATTTGTTTGTTTGCTTGAATTTATGATGACAGTTTGTTCAAACCCGAGGAATGAAGGCAGCTTTTGCTATCATCATATGCATAACTATGCAATGATGGAAGGTCTAAAATGAAAACTTCACAGAAACCCACTCTGGGTTCTCATCTGAGTAACCGGCAGGTAAGATGGTAGGGATTACATTTTAGTTTTAAACAGTCCAAATGCGGACTTTGTGTTCTTCTATAACATTGTTTCATCACAGGAACGACATTCGGGAAAACCCATTAAACATCTGTCTGATCATTTCACTTCCCACACATTCATCTCTCCAAATTTCCCATAATTTATACTCCTGCATTTTAGAAGCCTTATGAAAGGATACAGACTCTAACGATGAAACCTCGATCAGCACGAGCCTACAACTACACCAGATGTGGATCAAATACCCTGCTGAAAGTAGTCTGAACCTAAAAAGAAACATTTGTGTGTAATTTTTTATTTTTTAACAGCTTTTTTTCTTTTATAACTGCTTTATTCTTTCATTTATATTTAGTATGTTGACAATTTGTATGTTGTATTTTTCATACAATGCTTGGTCTCAGTTTTTCATAATGTTTGTTTTTATGTCGAAGCCGTTGTAAAGCATTATTATTATTATTATTATTATTATTATTATTATTATTATTATGTTGGACTTCCTCACTGGCAGAACTCAGGTGGTGAGGGTGGGTAGGTGCATCTCCAACACCATCACCATCAGCACGGGAGCGCCACAGGGGTGTGTCCTCTCGCCACTGCTGGTGGCGGACTTCAGAAGGAGTCAGCACAGAGACTACAAGCCCATTATCATTAATGGAGCTCCAGTGGAGAGGGTGCAGTCCTTCAAGTATCTCGGTGTCCACATCTCCTCAGACCTGACATGGTCTGCCCACATTCAGGTCCAGACCAAAAAGGCTAGGCAGCGCCTGTACCACCTACGACAACTGAGGAAGTTCAGGGTCTCTCCAGTGATCCTCAGGACTTTCTATACAGGGGCTGTGGAGAGCATCCTCACACAGACCATCACATCCTGGTATGAAAACAGCTGTGTCAAGGATAACAAAGCTATTCAGAGAGTGATCCATATGGCAGAATGCTGCTGCAGGACTGCTCTCTTTTCCCTACAGGTCATTTACTTCAGGAGATGCTGGACTAGAGCAACTCAGATTTTGAAGGACCCGTCCCATCCCAGCAACGAACTGTTCCAACTTCTAAAATCAGGCAGAAGCTTCCGCACCATCCGAAGAAGAACAGAGAGGCTCAAGAGGAGTTTTTACCCTCAGGCCATTCGTGTGTGGAATCGGAAATGGAATCGACAGTTATCAGTGAGGGGGGACGACCACCCTCAGGACAAAAAACAGCTTTTTGTGTCAGTTGTAAGTTATTACATTTATTCTACTGTACAGTTGAACATTTAAACATGGGTGTTTTGGGGGGATTGACTCATTTTTGGGTCCAGTCATGAGTGGCCTCTAGAACTGCAGTTTTCTGTTGTTGTTGGGGTTTTTTTTGGCACTTCCACGTTGGCTTCACTTTTTTTAGCGTGTACAGCGCTGAATCATAAGTTTATGAGAAGAGAGTGTAATTTTTTCTGGCTTTTTTTGGAAATGCGTCCGCAGTTGCTCCTGAGCTTTCCCTCCAATCCTTTTATGTTGAAAACGTTCAGTCCAGTGAAGCCATTTGTGGTGGGTGTGCGGTCAGAAACTGAATGCGCTGTAAGTAAACCATGAGTCACTGACGGAGCGGTCGGACCACAAGCATCTCCACAGGTAGCATGTTCACCAGTTTTGTTTGGGAGCTTTGGTCTCCACGGAGACTGCTAAACACCTGACTCGACTTGGGTTTACTCAGCAGTTCTGTGTTTGACTCGCAGCAGATGGGAATGGACTCCAGAGCAGTCGGAAACTATAACAGACTCAAATTCTGTGTAACTAAGCTTTGTTGTGTCCTAATGTAAACATGGCCATTTCCTGTAAATTACTCCACATGTCATCTGACACCTGCGGGTTATTTCCAGAGAAAGGTTGACCAGAAAAAAAAATCTGAGCTCACAAAACACTTTGTCTCATTGGGGCCTTTTATCAGATTTCACGTTTCCTTGCAAGAGGCAGTTCTCTCCTGAATTTAAATTTATCATTTGGCTTCATTTATTAAACTCTTTGATTACAACACAACAAACAAAACATCAAGCAGGCCCGAAAGCAAATGCACTGCAGTCTGAAACACATTTTGCCTTTTTGCAATTAAAAGCATTTGAGTATTTGAAAACTTGGCTTGAAAAAGTTTCAAATTTGTTGACATAGAATAGATATCTGTAACAGAGTTAAAAATGCTGATGTTATTGTTCAAGCTGTCGATTTAAAGTGTCGTGTTGTGTTCGGTACTTCTTTGTGCAGGTTTAAATGAGTTTTCATGGATCAGGACAAGATTAAGTGTAGCTTGTAATAAAAGTGAGGTCTAGAAAGCGTTTAGTCAAAGACATTTCTTTAATAATGCAACCCTGAAGTACCTGCAGCAACAATGAGAGCTGCTTGAATTCTCCAAATGTGAAGTTTCTTCACTCGTGTCTTTGCACACTTTACGTTTACACACCCATACTGCATCCAGCCATTAGCAATTATTTATCTCCGGCTCTTTCTGCCATAATCTGCTTTTTGTCTCGTCTCCCTCCCATCACCCTCAACGACCCGTGGCAGATGACTGTCCCCCTGAGCCTGGTTCTGCCGGAGGTTTCTTCCTGTTAAAAGGGAGTTTTTCTTTCCCACTGTTGCCAGCGGTGGTTCACTGTTGTTTTACTCCCTAAAAAAGACATTTTGAAAAAATAAACAAAAATGTTCTTGTGACCCGTGGTAGGTACCTATTTAAAATAGGACAGAGCCATAGGCGCACAGCCAGTTAGAGAGTTTAATTTTTAATACAAAATTTAAAAAAAAGTAACAGTGTAACAGCAGCACCTAAAACCAATTAAAAACTTTACTTGCGGGGAACTGTTTAAGAACAAATCGACATATCACACACGCGTTAAAAAGTGACGGCAACTCACAGATAACCCCAAAGACACTATAGGCCCACCGCAGTGCATGCAAAACGCTGCAAGACAAAAACAAAAAATCATATCTCCATGTCAGACTTCTGACATGGAGATATGATCCCTGATGAACCCCCCAGTCCTTCTATCTCTGACACAGTCATGCATTTCCACTGTTTGTTTGTTTGTTTGTTTTTGTTACAAAAACTGAAAACTAATGATGTTGAAGCTTTGTGTCTATTTGTGGTTATTTGCATAGATGTTCGCCATTGGTTGTTTTTGTGTGTTTTCATTCCAAAAGTTTTTAATTAAAAATTTCACTTGTAGTGAAACTACTAAATGTTTTTCTTAATTTTTTAATTAGGAAAAATTTTTAAATGAATTACTCGCTTTGCTTATGTTCAGCTTATTTTAAAGTTTTCAGTTTTAACTTTCTCTGGTGTTGCTTCTGCTTTCCAAATGTGTCATTTTACAAGCATTAATTTCACTAAAAGCAAAAGAAACGCTGAAATAAAACGTGTTTTGAAAGTATTTAGCAGTGGATACCAACTCTTCCCGTCTTCTTTTATTGTCTGGAGAGTGCTTGACATTTTCAGAATAATAAAGATGTTCTGTTTTTGTCTCTGGGTAATATTATGATGATATATGGATGCTACTCGAGCAAGTCATTGATGGATGAAGTTCTTTTACCATCTGCATCCTCTTTATTTCTTAGAAACTTGATGGATTTATTTATTTATTTTTTTAGAGCAGATTAAAAGCACATTGCTGTCACGCTGTGAGCGGTTTCACACTTCATTTAGAAGAAAATGTTTGTTACTCTGCTTACTCGGGATTTATATGTGAGTGCCAGTGTTTAAAAAAAAAAGAATCAGAAAAAACATTACATGAATTGCACAATATAAATGAACAAAAGTATGCAGACAGGCATATTTGGTCTGGGGACATTTTTCAAGAGCACTTTTGGACCTCCATTTCAAAGAAAGGCACCAATGTTACCATTTTATATTAATCTTATTACTTGAGACACAAGTTCTACTTGGAAGTTTATGTAAGTGCTGTGTCCCCCTTGTTAAATGATGAGTTACAGGCCCTTCAATAATCCCATGTCCTTGTCCCAGCATCTGCCGTATTGATTTTTTTTGTTTTCTTTAAATAAGTTGTCACGCTCATATCACAGTACAGTTTTGCAGGTGCTCCAGACACCAGATATTTTAACACTTAAGTAATGATGACTCACTGTTTGGCCAAAGGCTTCAGTGTGCAGATTAAGCTCATTATCTTGATTTTAGTTTTTTTGGAGCCAAATAATCTAAACCATGCAGCAAAGATTAATGACTCAACTGTTACGGATGGATCATTTTAAACACTTTTTTGCGTCTGCCTTCTGACGCTCGGTGTCAAACACACCACAGATATTAAACAACAAATTGTTTTATATTAGACAAACCTCAAACAATGTAAATGATTAGAATCATATTTTTTCCTAGTTGAAGCAGAAGGCAAAAAATGGAAATGTCTTGTAAAATGAGGCTGTTGGCTGTTACACCTGTTACATCTGACTACATCATTACGAGTGAAGTCCAACACGGAGTGTGGAAGATGATAAATCGGCTGTGTCTAAAATCTGGAGCAAGTACAAACAAATCAAACTTTTAAGGTTATAAAAGGAAAACATGGGTGACATCATGCACACAATGTTCCACGTTCAAATCACAGATTTGTATGCTTTCACGCTTCATGAACAAATATCAGCCTGTCTGTAATAGGTCATTTAAAAATCAATACTACTACTAAGATTTATAATCATCATCATCACCTTTTGATGATTATTTGCAGTTTTCCAAAACATAAGCCAGAAAATGCTCATCAGTAACAAAACCTAAATTCCACATAGAGAAAATAAACCCTAAATGGGCCGGTGTCTGTTTTGGTAAATGGCCTGCTTTTGCTAGTCCCCCCAAAGCGCTTTACACACCCAGTCATCCACCCACACATTCACACACTGGTGGAGGCAAGCTACAGTTGTAGCCACAGCTGCCCTGGAGCAGACTGACAGAAGCAAGGCTGCCATATCGCGCCATCGGCCCTTCTGGCCAACACCAGTAGGCGGTAGGTGAAGTGTCTTGCCCAAGAACACAACGACCGAGACTGTCCGAGCCGGGGCTCGAACCAGCAACCTTCCGATTACAAGGCAAACTCCCAACTCTTGAGCCACGATCTTCCGTTTTAACATTTTAATTTAAACATATAACTCCTCTCCTTTTAAATGATCATATCTGTCATTAAAAAGACTTCTGTCATTGCTGCTTGTCATGATTCTAGCTTCTTGGTAACATTTCAGAGATGCAATATCTTCATTATTTATTTTATTTTATTGTCATTGCAGTGAGTTGATCCCCTGGCTGCGATGGATCACGTACTCGTTGTCCTTGTGTTTTCTTCTTTTTCTTGTAGACTGTTAAATCTGTTTTCCCATATTAACTTTGAAGTGAAGTCACAGTGAGACTTCACTTCACAGTCCGTGTGAAATAAAATGTGGAAATTATTTCAGCCTGAGTGTGCCTATTAAATATTTTTTAAATGGTCGTCACTCCCGTGGAGTCAGTTTCGTTCTCACCTCCGGTTTTATTTTCTTTCTTCATGCTGGAGTTTTCTTTGTGACTGTCTGCTCTGCCTCTTTAGTTTCACCTGTGTTTGATTGGAATCAGGCCCTCGGAGCATAAAGCCTCCCCCTCTGTAGCCTTTCTCTGTTTGTTCCTGTTATGGTTTAATCAACCTCTTAGATGGCTGCCATAGCATGTCTTTGTCCATTGGGCCCTCATGAGTGCTTTTCCTCACTGACTAACCCTTAAGCTGTGTTGTTCTAGGACAGGGGTAGGCAACTCCAGGCCTCAAGCGCCAGTGTCCTGCAGGTTTTAGACATCACCCTGTGTCAACACACCTCAATCAAATCATTAGTTCATTCCCAGGCCTCTGGAGAATTTCAAGACATGTTGAGGAGGTAATTTAGCCATTTAAATCAGCTGTGTTGGATCAAGGACACATCTAAAACCTGCAGGACACCGGCACTCGAGGCCTGGAGTTGCCTACCCCTGTTCTAGGATATATTAAGCTGTCATTCCCGAAAGAGCAGCAAATAAAGGCTTGAGAAACACTGAAGTCACTTTATGAACAGAAAGTCAGGAAATATGGAGGAAGAAATGACAGTGGGACAAGATATAGAGTGACTGTTGGAGTTGTATATTTAAAAAAGCCAATTAACAAATGTGCCTCATCTCAAAACCATGCAAAGACATAATTCATCTGTGTTCTTAGGAAAAAGGTTTACTGTGTGGTACCATCTGTGTATTTCATTATGGAATAAAGATGGTTAAATGAGCATGTGCGAGCAAAGACAATATTAAACTTTAACCTGTAGGTCTCTTAATCATGACCTTTTTTCCAGCTGATTGATATTCGGAGTTTAAGATCAAGAAGCTCTCTCACAAGCTCTACTCTTGTCCCCTGATCTAATATTGCTAAGCATTATAGTTTCACATCCGATATTTCAGTAATGCTGACGGTGAGCATACAGCTTCCAGTGGCGTTGGAAAAACTGCAGCGTATGGGGAAACGGTAGTACCAAGCGAGCCAATCAGTTGTTGCCGGCTGCATTTGCATGACGTAATTGCATCTCAAGGGAGGTGCGCATGAGGTCACGGTGTAGTGTTTCAGAAGGAATTTGTGGTTACAATTACATATGGCATGAACTTGCCACAAAAGCAAAAGTCCCAGTGAAACATTTGACTTTTGCAGTGAAGAGAAAGAAAGAAAAGTAATGATGGGGAACTAGACAGCAGCTGGATTATAGCATGGTTTATACTGAACTACCTAACCTGATCCGGATTTATCTTTCTCTCCTCTTCTGCTTGTAAAGCATCTCGTCCTTCGTTACAAATGCCACCTTCTGTGTTTTAAACACTTACTGTAGTTTACAGATGATGTTTAAATATTTCTGGTAGGCCTGTCACTTACAGTTGAATTCTTATGAAATTTGGGATATTGAAAAAACAAACCTGACCATACTTGACTTTTCAACATCAACCCCCAGAGTGACAGCTTATGTTTCCAAAAACATTAGAGATGGATATTTATCTGTTTTCTTAACCCACCTCTGTGGTTTAAAGTAATTTTAATTTAAGGGGGTAAAAAACAAAGAATTTTCTGGGAGTACTTTAAAAAAATAAAAATAAAATAAAAATGAAATAAATGTTTTTACCAGAGCAGTGGCTCGTCACTGGGATAGAAGCATATTGGGGTAGATAACACACTAACTGCTTCAACTGAGAATACTATTGCGAGGTTGGCCTTGCATTATGTTCATGCCGGTGCAATGAATCCCTCTGTGTACAGTTCCTACTGCAGTCTGTTACTTTTGAATATAAGCTTGGCTGGTTGCCTGTCTGTGTTCACCCTGCAACAGACCCAGGGTGTACCCTGCCTCCAGAAAAAAAAAACCCCTGCCATCTTATTGTTCTAAGCCCACAGCAAAAAAAAAAAAAAGTCTTTGACTACCTGGCGAGACACAGCATGTCAAAGTGGCTTTTCAAGAACACTGGGGGAAAATTAGTTTTGACACAAATGTTTAATGGACTCGAAACAAAGTAATCAACTGTTTTTCATTTCTGGTACCAAACTTTAAGAACAGAGGGTCCCTGCACCATTTGCTGATATATTTCTTCTATGGATGTCTGCAGTATAACACAAAATATCTACAGTCGTTCATCACGGGAAATCATACACAGCAGGTCAAACTTGAGTAAATGGTATCCCTCTTGGTTGGACCGAGTTTTCACTTAAAACAGTGCATTCACCAGCGATCAGACTGAACTCTTAATGGTTTGTGACAAGGATGACCTCCACCAAGAGGGCACACATGGTTGCATGGGCCATATCCCTCAGAGGTTCATATTTGTTTCTCCAGACTAAATCAACCTCTGATTTGTGGGAGTGATCTAACTCGTCTTCATTCATGTCAGCAAAGCTGAGCTGAAGGTTTTTGTCTTTTCCCCACAGCAACTTAAAAATGGGCAACTCCGTGCATGGCAGCTGCATTCATTGGTTTGAGGTGTCAGAGGGTCAGCCTCTTGTCTTTTTGAGGCTATTCAACATAGATGCTTCAGAAGTAACAGTCCACGCTTGATTCATCACTTACAAAAAAATTCTCAAATTTGTTTGTTGTAATGGAGAGAGATTGACAGAATATATAAAATCAATACCAATGTACAATAGTGCAGTTCCAAGAAATGGATATAATAAATGGAGCCACTTGAGTTTTTTTTTTTTGTTTTTTTTTTACATGAACAGACAAGCAATGACCACAGCAGACCTAGGTGTCCGTTTTTTGGACACCTAGTCAGGTGTCCAAAAAAAGGTTTGCTCGTCTGAGTGGAACTGCAGGTGGATGCCTCATTGCTGGTATCGGCAGTCTAAGATTGCAGTGGTTCAACATCTTTCCCCCACACTAACTCAAGCGACATGGAGCTCCGCAGAGACAGACTACCCCTCCACCATGCTGGTGTGTCACGATTGCTGTCATCACTCCAGGGTTCCGGTGGTGATGGCTGTTTGGCCAGGATGCATGCATCTTACCAAGCTGACTTTTTTTCCTCTTTAATAAAAATTGACATGTGAGTGGTCTCCAACAGCCGTATCTTACTGACTGAAATAATAATGGGAAATATTCAAAAGAAAACATCTGAATCTTCATTGGGGATACTTTCACTGCTTCTGCACATCAGTGAGTCCCTTAACAGTAAATCAAAATGGACTTATTTTCACTGGACCACAGCAGAGAAGAGAGGGCCATCCTTTTATCCAAGAGGCCCATTCATTTAAAAAAGTAAATGTTTCCAGTGACATGGTGTCCAGTTTGGAAGCACACAGTGTAAATTTAAGTGATCAGTGTCACTCACTGATTCAAGACGAACCAGCTGTGGACTTGTTGGCACGCAGTCTCATTATTTCCACTTTTAACTCGTCCTCAGCAAAGCAAATTTGACGTACAACAGCCAAAGAAGCTCAGATTTAAGCATAATGAGCTTGTTGCTCTTGCTGAGGTGCCAGACATATGTACAACGATCATAAATCATCACTGGACTGTGTGGATAAACATTTAAAAGTGATTGTATGTATTGTACCCTCACACACAGTGATCACATGTCCAACAGCTGGAAACACTTTGTGCTCCAAAGCTTAAATTCATTTGTACAAATCCTCATTTTATTCTCATTTAAAAAAGACACCCCTTGAGTCTGTCTCCAGTCAGTCCCCAAAGACTAACACGTTAAAATGTCCAAGTTTACACCAGAAATAAACATGTTTGAAGCCTGCTAATAAAGCTGTTTTAACCTCCTATAGATTATTTGACCCTTCATATCACCTGAATGGGATAATTCAAGCACCTGTTTAAATTAAATCTTAACATTATGGGTTGTTGTCAAGTTGCCAGGTTTTGGGTACCCATAGTTGTCTGCAAGGCCTCACCCTAGCTAACTGGACTCTCAAGGGCAAGAAGACATTTTGCCACGCCCACATGCCTTGCCAATTAAAATATGAGAGATGTTAAAATGTCTGAGGTGTTTTTCAAAGAACACAAATGTTAGTATGAATACTGGCTCTAAATATCTGATTGTTCCCTTTAACTCTCATGGCTGCAATCTGAAGTACTTACTGGTTCAGCTGAGGGAAGTTCCTTTCATCGCGGCTCCTCATTGTGGTGGAGCCACACGCTAGTTTATGTCTACACTGCAGCTCAAGCAAAAAAAAAATTCAGTCAACCACAGCAAAGCAATTCAAGCTCAATTTAACTTACTTTTCTCCAATTGTCATTTCACCTCACCCTCTCTGTTGTGGTAAGCCCCACCCACTGGGGGGTGTCACGGTACCTTGGAGCAAATAAACAGCTTGAGTCAGAGTTGGACAAAAGTTGTGAGCGCACATACAGAATAGATACATTGGGGCATGCATGCACACATCCTGAGTAAGAGCCAGTGTTGTGTTGAGGGGAAAATTTGGGCCAGTGAAAGTCAAATGCATCATGCGTCTATTTAATAAACCATCAACCATACAAACCTCACAGTGAGACTGGTTTGTTGAAAGGATGTCACTGTTGGTGTGCAGAAACCACCTCTCTGGAGAAGTGGGACTAATCTGCATCAACCACCCACAAAACTGAGCTGCTATAATCAAAGCCAAATAACGATCACGTTTAGTAGCGTTTAGTAGTACAATTTCAAAGAGGAAAATCCAAATTATAAAATGTCGTTTCCAGTGACAACTCAATCTTCAAATTTTCATAAACATCTGACATTAACATGCTGCTGAAAAGCGCTCTTCTGGTCAAACCACTTGAAGGCGAAAAGAGTTCCTTCAACCCTTTTGGGAAACATAGGAGTCCACAAACTCAACCATTAGAATCAAAGAGAGGCTGAACATATTTACAGGCATCACATCTCAAAATGTTAAGAGCTTCTCCATCCACCTCAATTTGTCTCTCCCTGACAAGCTGTTAGGGATATGTGTTTGTGAGTGCTGCCGCTGCACAGGTGGTCCAGTCCGAGTCAGCACGGGTCATGCGGTGATGCTCTTAGATGGTGCCGAATGAACAACTCTGCTTATTTACACATCAGATAAACAAAGTGTTAACATGGTGAACTAAAAAACACCAAAAAAGTCAGGTAGGGAAGCTCGGCAACTGTTTATGCTCTGAAATGATATGATAAGCTAGAAGTAGTATTTGCATGACTGCACAGTGTGCAGCTGTGGGGTTATGTTCATGCTTGATTTGGCTGTTTGATCTGTCAAAACAACATCAGTCATGTTAATTTTTGTCAGTTAATATCAATATCTGCTCATGCAGTGTAATCCATCAGCCTGGCAATAAATCACGATTTTACTGAAGGTAAAAATGTTCAGTTTATGTTGAAAACTGTATCATAGAGAGAACGCTCTGGTCAGTTTGTGACGTGAGTATTGATCATGTTTACACTGCGCTAATTGGGAGGATTTTTCCTGGCTCAGAATGCGATCTCACGGGTCTGGTCCTTGTAAAATGAACGCAATCAGTCATTTTGATGAATTATGTATTCTTCCATTACTTCTGACTATTTGTTAAACAAAATACATTTTATGTCTGCGTAAGTCAGCATTACATGGTTGGGGCTTTTTGGTTTTTCTTTGGCTTCAAGCTAAAACCAACAATTCTTTGCATGAAAATTGATGATTGACACAAATGATGAACTTGAAACCAACTCTGACCTCCATCCTCAGAAACGGCCGTCTATCATAGTCTTGATGCCGACTTGTATCAGATATGCTTACTACAAAAAAGCAGGGTTAATGTATGCCTACCAGGAGGAAATTGGTGCTGTTTTAGCTGTTGTTGGTACATGATGGGGTGCCATTCAAAATCAATTGTTTCACTGTTATCCCCAGAGTAAAATACAAGGAGCCTAATTCTTAGTCCAGTCCCTTTAAAGGCAGTACACACAATCCTCAAATCTCCAGGAAGCAACCAATCCAGGTCATAGTGGAAATGCCTCTCTTTACCTCGGTTCTCCCAGAGTCAAACATTTAATATTCCAGCCAGTAGACTCAAAGTACTCAAAACTTACTGAAAGTAAAGATACTCTAGAGTAGGTGGTCAGAAAGACTCATGACCTAGACTCATGACCAATACCTGGATAAGTTGCGGATTTATGGATGGATGTATTCTTAACGAGGAAGACTGCTAAATCTGCAAAATGAGATGGCAAAAATCACCAAGAGCAGATGGCCAATGTCTCTGTACAATCACTCAACCCTGGGAATAGAAATATTGCTTTTGACTATGAGCTTTTTAGACACCTAATCAGTACTGCAGTACAGACTGCCTGATTACTTTTACCACATCAAATAAGACTTTAAGATTGATCTGGTAAATGTGAAGCTTATATTACATATATTTATTTACTTTGGACAAAATTAGAACAACATATCATTCAAGCACAGACGGTACAATCACTGAAAGGATTATATTACAGTATGAAGTCAGAAAGAGGTCCTTGTGAGTGACATCTGTGGGTACATTACTGCAGAAGGGAAAGGATGTAACATATCCTCAGATTTATTTTTCGCTCCTGCTGGAGAAAAGAGTAGTTTGGCCAGATGGTCACAACCTGCCATTGTGCAAATTTCCTGAATTATTATAATCTATTTAGTTCACTCACCACTTTTTAGTTAAACTGGAACAACATAGTGAGGGCCTCCCAGAAGTTTGACCTTTCAGAAGAGCCTCGAGGTTTACATAAAAAAGGACCTAAGCACATCCTCATGACGTAATGGGCAAAAGGGATGGATTTAATATCAACACCTTTTCTTTTTTCAAACTATTAATTGCATCTAATTTTAGTTCAGATTAAAGCAGATTAAAGAGCCACTTTTAGTGAGCATTGTGTCAGCTGCAGGTCTATTTTATGACTGCAATATCAAAGACAAGGAGGCGCCTGAATGCAACCTATCATCATGGAGACACTGATCAATTAAGGCCAAGAAGAGCAACATCTGGCATTTACTGCATCCAAACAGCTGTGTTTGTCCCACTTGTATTAAAACTCACCAGCAATGAAGCTTTTCAGACGAATCTGACTCTGCAGTCATCTTTGCTTTAATCAAGTGCAAGCTTGTGTCCTCCGTGAACAGAATGATAAATACTTGAGAGTAAACTCTGAAAGTGTACAGAGATGATGAAACTAAATAAAAGTTTAACATTTTCAGAGCCAATGTTGCTGCCATGATTTTTGTTTTCGCTGACAATAATATTGTCTCTTTACATGTGACGTTTTTATGTGCCAGAAGTGAAAAATGTGGTTTGGCAAAAGTTGTCCTAATTTTCCGGGCTGGTCTCTTGACATTAATCTTTTCTTGACTGATGCACCTGCAGTTTGGACATCCAGTCAGTGATTTATTCTCTTGAGGAGTCGGTTGCCTTCAATTGGCTTGCATATCCACTGCTGATTGCTGAATTCTTTAGTGCTGATGATATTCCTGATAGCTGGCGCTGAACCTGATATGACCCACCTTTTTTGTAACAGTGTGGTTTTAGTTGTACATGTTTACATCAGTTTCTCTTGTATTGTTGGTGGAGATTTAGACTTGTAGAGTTTCCAGCCCAAGGCAGAGACATAAAAACTGTTTGCATAAGCATGGATAACAAGAAGTCTGCATTACGGAAGGATTTAAATCCCAGATGTAGTTATAAAGAAGACAGGGCATCTTGTTCTCAGCATTTTGAAGAATTTCAAACTGGTATACATCAAATTACTGAGAGGTGAATAACACTGACATGTTTTTGCAGTGGGGGTTTTCTCCACCTATGCGTTGGGTGGATTCATGTGGATGCTATCTCTCCCCAAACTACAACCATGTTGACATGTACGTGCCCATCTCTATATCCATGGGTGTAGCCATGTTTTGAAGACCAGAAAGCCAATGGTGACTAGCTATCAGGAAATGAAGGCTTGGCTTTCAAAATGGTCTATGCTTTACTTAGGGGGCAGCTTCAGAACTACTCCATCTTTTGATTTTGATTTAACGTTTTAGTTTATAAAATCTGAAAGCCAGAACATAAAATAACATCTTCACATCATTATCTTTGCTTTTTGGAAAGAAAATCAGATTACAAGCATGTAAAACAAAACGGCAGCACGGCCTCACACTTGAGAACACAGAGATGTCAGGCATTTTTTTTCCTCTTGATGAATGAATTAAACAATGAATCAATTACAGAAATTGCAGCCAGGGTGCGTGATTGATCACCTGATTGCATCACTGTTTTCCAAGCTTTAGCATACCAAAACACAAGAACTAGGAAATGTTATCTGCAGCACACTGACTGGGATTTGCCAGAATTGGTTATAGGAAGTTAACACCAGTGTGTACTGCCCTTATCAGATGTGACCACTGCAGTTCCTTGATGCAGCTGCAGCATGAGGAGGTTTTGAGCTGCTGCCTCTGTCAGCTCCATCCAGAGAAGCAACAGCCGGCTTCTCCTGGGAGGTCAGCCTGGGAGGTTTCCCTTTGGCAGCAGGTTCATGAGAGGAAGTGGGGATGAGAGACAGTCTGTGTTTTTTTGTTTTGTTTAGTTTTTTCCCTCATACTACACATGGCAACTAAATCTTCACAATCACTGAGAGCGTGCTCAAGAGTTGAGAGTTTAACACAATAAACCCTTGAGTGTTCAAGCACTGACACAATCTAGCACGTCCGGATTGTTTGAGATAATATCTACCAGCCCTGGGGTCTCATTAGCTCAAAG
This sequence comes from Haplochromis burtoni, assembly GCF_018398535.1. Classification (NCBI taxonomy): domain Eukaryota; kingdom Metazoa; phylum Chordata; class Actinopteri; order Cichliformes; family Cichlidae; genus Haplochromis; species Haplochromis burtoni. The sequence continues at coordinate 4,202 of NW_024582564.1, read as the reverse complement.
AAGCTCATTAATCACATAAATTAGTCTTGTGAAAGGTCATGCCATTCAAGCGGACAGAGGTGACCACAGATGAATGAAAACAAAACCTCAGACAGGTCGCTATTCATTCAAATGTACAGCATGGGACAAAGAGGGCAGGCATCTTAGGGGAAATAACAGAAATCTAAACTGATTGCATACATTTTCACCCGAACAAATTTTCATTGGATAACTTATATTTAACTCTGACTCAAAACCACAAACTACATATAAAACACTGGCATAGCCTCTGTGATGTTACCTACTTGGGGATTTCTTAACTTCCGTGAAACCAGGTATGAGTGAGGAGAGGATCCTTTTTAACTCCCTACCTCCTATGTCTGTGATGTTCCATCAGGGCAAGCTAGGCAAGCACTGCTTGCCTAGTCAAATCTAAAACACAGACATTAATTAAAATAAACCAGAGTGAAAGCAAGAAAACTGTTATGAAGCTTCTTGCCCATTTGTGTCCATCCTTAGATCAATTACAAGCTATACTTTGTGGAAACACAACTAGTGTGAGGAGTTTGAAAAAGTTTTTAATAACTTCTAATAAAGTGTAATAAAATACTTAAATAAAACATCCAAGTGTTTAAATTGATATTGATAGTTAATCACCACTAAGCACTAATTAGCAGATAAGTGCATTGTGCTTTTGCAGACTTAGTTTAGGGATGCAGCTTGATAACAATGTTAGCTAACATTACCTGATGACTTATCAGTCCTGTCTTTTCATTTACATGTGATCACTTCTGGGTGAAAAACCACCATGATGGTCAGAACAGTAACTTTGGATTGGGCTGCATTTTGAAGCATCAAAGGGTGAAGTCACATTAGTCCCGTAGTCAACAACAGACTGTATATATTAGTTAAGTAGCAGAGCAATTTTTACTGGCTAAACTTTGTTGAAGGTCAAAACCATTCTGTTAGAAATTAATTGTGTGATTTGTTTATCGAAATCTGCAAACCACTCAGTGGTTGGAGTTGAAAAATGTCCCGTCTGTGGCTGTAGGGTCAGTAGCTCTGATACCAAAAACATCTGGAAGTGATGTAACGCTGCTGCCTCCTCACACTCAGCATCACATTACAGACACAAAGATGTCCTGGAAGCTTGACCAACTTCACACAACACAGTGTTTTTTTTTTGTTTTTTTTGTCTGTGTAACCCTTAAAAGTTGCGTGATTAATACCACTCTGCTTTTAAGCCAAACCATGAAATTTACAAGACAGGCAGCGAAGCGGCACCCTTCTAATCTTCCACTTGAGTCTTTGGGTTCATCAATCATACAGAGAACAGTTTAAAGAAGCTTCAACCAGAAGATTTGTTTTGTTTTTCTTGTTTTTTTCTGGGTGAAAATATGGCCAAAATCATGAGTAGATTATACAGAGTTGGAGAATAATTTTCTATCCATCAAATAACTGAATGGACTAACTGGTTGCAGCACACGCAGGAGAGTCAGCAAAGCAGGAAATCTGCCATAAAGTCTTTTTAATGTATTAAAATGATAAATGGCCTGTATTTGTATAGCACTTTACTATGGACTATGGACCCCAAAGCGCTTTACACATCCAGTCATCCACCCATTCACACACTGGTGATGGCAAGCTACATTGTAGCCACAGCTGCCTTGGGGCGCACTGACAGAGGCAAGGCTGCCGAACACTGGCGCCACCAGGCCCTCAGACCACCACCAGTAGGCAACGGGTGAAGTGTCTTGCTCAAGGACACAACAACCGAGACTGTCTAAGACAGGGCTCGAACCGGCAACCTTCCGATTACAAGGCGAACTCCCAACTCTTGAGCCACGATTGCCCCAACCATGAAATTTACAAGACAGGTAGCAAAGCGGCACCCTTCTAATCTTCCACTTGAGCATTTTTTATTAACCCGAAAATAGAAATACAATACATGTTTGGGGTCAGGGCTGGGGTCCATGTATTCATATTTGTTGATTACAAGTGTTAAACCATCACCACCTCTACAACCTTAAGTAAGTGGATTATAAAATTGAGTCTTGATTTCCATCCCATTTGGATCTCTGCACATCACGTGCATCTTCTTCTCTCACAGATTTTTTGCTTGTTCATCATTTTCTACTTTGATTTTTACATTATGGTTAGCTGGAGGTAAAAAAAAAATCTACTAGGTTAGGTTTGTTCATAGGGAGCCATTTCAAGGAATACCTTTCAGTACTCACTAGGAAATATTTGTGTCACGGTCCTGGGTCTTTTGACCCAGCGTTTTGAATTTTAGTTTATGGTTTATGTTTAAGCCCTTCAGGTTTTCTAAGTTCATTTGTTATCATGCCTAGGTTGTTATAGTTCTTTGTCTTTAGATTCCCCTTGTGTCTTCCAAGCCTGTTAAGTCTCCCTTGCCCTTCATGTGTTTCATGTCTGTGTCTTACGTTGTCAAGTTCAGGTTGTCATGTCTGCGTCTTATATTTCCTGTTTTATTTTGAAGAGGTCTTGTGTTCCTGTGTTCATCGTGTTTAGTTTTACTCTTCCACTGTGACGTGTTATGTTCATGTGTGTCAGCTGTTCCCCCATGTGTTCCCACTTCTCTCATTAGCCTCCTGTGTGTATTTAGTCTGTGCCTTCTCATTCAATCTTTGTCCGATCGTCTGCGTTTTCCCTTGCCATGTCCTGCTTTCAGGGTTTCCGCATCACATTGCCATGTTTAGAGATCATGTATCACTGACACTTGTGAGACACAAAAACATTAGCGTCCGCTGTTCACTGTGTGGGAAGAAAACTTATTTTTACAGCGGAAAAAAAAACCCCTAAACTTCCGAGCAAGCACCGACAGTACGCTGCCATGGGAATGTGAAACTCCGAGATCCTTCCACTGACCGCTATGACACACCTGCACCAGGGCAAACCTCTGCCTGCCCCACTCCTGCCATACAGGTGAAAATAGAGCAACAGGACTGCTGATTCTTTGATTTTATTTATTTTCTGCTGTTTTACATGCATTTATTTGAAAGAGTGAGTGTAAACACAAAAAACTATTTTATTGTATATCCTGGAATATGCAGAAAATAGGTTTAAATGTTAAACAAATTTCTTCCAGTCAGAGAATGTTGCATATAATTTAATGTTTGCTTCATGCGTAAAGTTAAAAGATTAAAACTAACAAAACTAGTTTCAAAAAGAGACTTTTTCATTTGATTACATTTTATGTGATGGATTATGCAGAAAAAATAGAATTGGGCTGAAAGATCTATTGCTTTATTACCTATTCAGGTTGTAAATAATTTTTAAAAAAAAGTAACTAAGTAACTTATTACTTTTGAAAATAAGTAATCAGTAAAGTAATGGTATTACTTTTGGGGGGAAAGTAATCAGTAATTAGTTACTGATTACTTTTTTCAAGTAACTTGACCAACACTGGTGGCTACATTGCCCTTCCTGTCGCCCAGCAAGTTTGTTATTTAAGTTCAGTTGATTCACATTCCAAAAGAGAAGTTTCTCCACATGAAATTTGTCACTGTTGTTCATGCCAGTTTACAGATTTAAATGTAACATACAAAGTTGTAAATGAAGACAAACGACTCACAAGAATAAAGACAAACTCTCTGGTGACGTCCTGTGGTGTCTGACAAAAGGAGGTTTGCAGCAGATCTTCTGGGTAATGTGGGTTGGGCTTGTTCCAGTGCATCCTGCATCTGCTTGATCAAATCTTGGGAGGCTGAAAGCCTTTGTGGTGTGGTGGAAGTGGATTGTTCCACTGTAGGAGATCGTTGCAGTGGTTGGTGTGCTTGCTCTGCAAAAGCGTTTACGTGGGTGGCATTTGACAACGTAACCTCCAGATGAATGCCAGGAGTCAAGGTTTCCCCAGCTAAATGGTGCATTGTAACAGGGTCCTTAAAAGCTGTGGTGGATCAGTGTACACAACAAAAAAGCTAAGCATTAAGGGGAAAAAAGGCTGAGGAAATGTAACTTTTAAAATCGTATGACTTTGTCATATTCTTTTATTTTACAGTACATTATAAATTTACTGTCTGTCTGCATATATACTTGCTTTTTCACTTTCTCCTTTTTTACAAATTGCTTCCTCTTCAGTTTTTTGTGTCTCTGAGGAAGCAGCTGAACTACAGTGGGGCAAAAAAGTATTTAGTCAGCCACCGATTGTGCAAGTTCCCCCACTTAAAATGATGACAGAGGTCAGTAATTTGCACCAGAGG
>NW_024582563.1:1134879-1159241 GCF_018398535.1 Haplochromis burtoni | reverse complement strand
AAAAAAAACTTGTTTTTCTACTTTTCTTTCATTTTTGCTTATTTTAGCATGAAGCACCTATGAAATCTTGGGAATAGTGACTACATTTTGCCCACTGGTAGATTTAGGTATACAATGACCCCTATAGTTGTACTGACAAGCAGATCTAGCTTGGCCAGACTTGCCCCTACACATTCGTTTAGAACTAAAATAGAATAGAATAAAGAGCACACTTAGGAGCAAGGATTTCCGCACACGTACTTCCTCCTCCGCACACAAAAACAATAAGGTCCCCATGAAAGAAGGGCTGAGATCTAAGGAGATCTAACCAAGTTTGACAGCCAACAGCCCTATTCAAGCAGGCCTGGCTGCAACCAAACACAGTGGTAATTGTAAATGTCAGGCAGAATTAACACAAAAATAAATAGCTTAACCTCCCTTACATGTATATGTGAGCAGGGACAAGGGAAAAACATTATAGCAGAGCCAGAGGACACAGTTTTCTGCAAGTCAGTCATCAGCTAGTTTCATAGCATCAAGTCTGTATAATTCGGATTGTAAATGAAATATGATCCATGCTCACAAACATTACACATAAATTACTCACAATTACACTTTTTGACTATATAAACAGATTACGCACATGTGAACCGTGTAACATTTATGGCTTTTCAACAAAATACATGCCATTACACTTATATCTAAGTTTCCACAATTTCTTTTTCACCGTGATCACACTGTGAATGATATGGCTGATGTTTAAAGGACTAACTGAGGGTTGACGGATGGAGTGTGTTAAACTGACTTACTTTGAGGAAAGACAGGGGAGAACTTCATATGGTTTTACCAAACATGGAAACATGTTAGAGGAAAAAATGAATGAAGGAAAGAAAGAATAAAAAAGACAATAAATCCCAGGGATAGAAAGCTCTTTACGTACTGCTTCTATCATGTGTGCAAGCACAGATCTAATGTTCACTGGTTAGACCATGATTCATGGATTAGTCATTCTGGGGTAGTCATGATTAGCCTGTAACTGTTTGTGCTTAGGGACTTAGGGATTTTTTAAATTTGGGGTCAATATTAACTTAAAAAATAAATGATAATGATGATGACAACAAATAATTTATTTAGATGGGAAAACTTCAGTTAAAAATGGCTGTAATAAGTTTTAGCTTATTACAGCTATCTTTTCCCATAAAGTTTATTATAAATGTCAACACTTTTCTAATTACATTTTACAAAAAAACCCCACAAAGACCAAAAAAGAAAAAGAATAAATAAATATTCAAAAAAGAAAAAAACCATAAACAGTGATAATAATATAGTTCCATTGTGCATTTGATTACCACCTGATTTTTAAGCAGCTTTCTAAATTTGAGTATTAATTCCCCATCACAGTTACTCTAAGTTTGACCCTTTTACAGATACACATCTTTTTTATATTTTAAATTTCTTATATTTCTTTTGAATGCTTTTTTGAACATGCGTTTTCCTGTGGAAGTTTATGCTCAAACTTTATCATTCTAATTTCAAAAAACCTCTCAATACAATTTGGAAGGCAATTATTTTGTGCTTTACATTATTGGTGCAGTGAAATCAAGTAAATCATTACATTTTAAGATGTGTAGTTTAATGACTCATATGTGGATTGGCTTATTATTAATCTGATCCATATAGAATATGCGTAGCTTTCTTCTGTAGGATATAAACTGGATTACTGCTTACTTTGTATGTTTCCCCATACATATATGGAGCTGTTAGGGAACAATAGAGTATGGATAATATTTTTAGATTCAATATCTTTTCTATGGGCATTTTTGTTTTTACATGGTTTATATGAGCCTTCCAAGATAAGCTCTGATTAAAAAAACCCCACTGGTGTTGGCAGTTGGTGTATGTCAAACACTTTTATTAAAACTTTCAATTCAATTTCCACTGCATTCAGAATGTTTTCCAAATTTTTCAGAGAGCTAAAATAAATCAGTGTCATCAACATATAAAGTGTTTTTAAACAAGTTAGAAGACTGGATTGTTATCAGCAAGTTCATTATTTATTACTTAACCACAAGTGTGCTATCCCTCTTATATTGCATTATTGTATTTGTACTGTATATGTACTGTGTTTCTCCAGCTTTTTCACAAATCATTTCCAGATTTTGTATATAAATGAAAACACGCCCTTTGATCTTTGTGCAGTAGAAAAAGAATAATTAGATAATATAAGAAATGGTGAAACTAAAAATAACATAATATTGCAGAAACAATTTAGTGTAAATTTAGTACCGTAAAAATACAAATTTGATAGATCTTGAAATCATGATGTTGACCCATACTCTTTGGTACATTACATGTTTTCTCTCAAGTACATTTAGAAACAATGTTGCAACATTATGGCAACCCACTAAAGAATAAATATGGCCATCCCTTAACCACAGTAGCAGCTGGTGATCCTTGGATCCAATATCTTCTGAAACTCAGCTGTTTAAGTCAATAGTAGCATTAACATGTGGCCTTCCAATTCACTGAGGTCAAACAGAGTGAAAAGGCATGAAAAGTGGCGAGAATACCAGTAGTCATAGAGAGACCTTGTCAGAAATGTATCCCTGTGTCCATGGCCCTCGACCCCAGTCATAAAACTAGCAGACACAGAGGAAACCGAGCAGTAAATCAGCCCTTTGCTGCCTCTCACACACTGATTTTGATCCTGGTGATATATGCCTTTAATATGTTTATGGAAGCATGGCGCAATGAAGAGAATAAAAGTAGACAGGAAGAGAGAGACAGAGGGCACACTGATTGTTTTATTTGTTTTTGGGGTTTTTTTTTTCAAAAGTGCTTGTACATCAGAGGAAATCTTTAAAAAAATGTGCTCCTCCTTTGTCATTACATTTTAGTTTGATTATTAAAGAAACAATTTATTAAGCTACTTATAACAAACACAAGTATAATCATTATAGCCACATTTCAGCCATTATTGACATAACAGATACTTTCATTTTAGTCCAACAAAATGCAAACTACTTACTGTTAAATCAACAAATCTTTTTTTAATTAGGACAATAAAGGAGAAGGTCGAAGGAGAACATGAACTAGATAAAATCCATGTTGTTCCAAACTGACTACCATGCTCAACTGTGTGAAATTAAGCGAATGATGCAAAAATACGACAACAGTGGAAATATGACTCTTTTTTTAGGATAATGATCTTGTCATGTAATCACCCTTCCTGTTGCTATAGAAAGAAAAAGAGATGAGACCAGCATGGTATGATGAAATTGTGTGTTTTTGTCTTTTACTTGCCAGTTTGCACAGTGTAGTGTCAACTAAGGACAACTCAGACTCGACCCTTAGCCCAGCCTTAAAGATTTGGAGTGCCATTTAACACCACATCATGGCATTCAAAAAGCAGCTCTGTAATATCACACAGCAAAGGAAAAGGCATGAAAGGCATTACTAATATATACTAATATATATATATATTACTAATGAGCTGTTCATAAATAAATTGACTATGGAACTTACTACGTGATGGGAGAGAAGCAAGAAGCTGAGGAAAGGCAAGAGAGCAGGAAAGAGGAAAGCCGAGGAAAATCATGAGGAAAACTGGCAGCGAGGGGAAGAGTGAGGAAAAGAGAGAGAGGGTAAAAAGATGGGGGAGAAGAAAAACTGAAAGGAGAATGGTGAATGACAAAGAAAATGCAGAGTGAGAGAGAGATGACAGAGTGCTGACATCAGAGGGCTAGCAGTCCCTTCACATCATTCAGCATTCATGGAAAATCAATTCTCCCTGGTATGGACAATGGTGTCAGCAGGCGGCAAGACCAGCCCCTCTGTGGCCTTCGTTCTGCCATTAACACTAAAAGACAGAGTGGTAATAACACCTTCTCTAGAGGTTAACCCCATACTGATTTGTTAAATATCCCAAATCAGTAATCAAAATTATATAGTGTGATTATTTCATAATAGACAGTGAATATGAATATAAATATGGCAGAGTTCTAGCGACAATTGAGGTCCTGTAAGCAAAAGCGATACAACTGTGTAGTCTAGCATATCCTATTATTTAGCAGGCATGGAACACCTCAGTCTAAATAATCTCTATAAGCAACAACCAATGGTACTGCAAAAAAACAAGTTCATCATTCTATACGACAGAGGCTAAGGGTGACAGGCTGGGATAAATAAATTAAACACAAAAATTTGCATAGGCATTAAGTATGCCTTGCTAGTACAGTCCCTTCAGAACTGCATTAATTAACAAGGTGCTGGGAAGAAATGCTGTCCCATACTGACATGATAGCATCACACAGTTGCTGCAGGTTTTTGTTTTTCTTCATGTGCATATCTCCCACTCCATCATATAACAAAGGTGCACTGTTGGAGATTTGATAACTGTGGTGGCCATTTATGTGCAGTGAACTAATTCTCATGTTCAAATAACCATTTTGACCATTTTTTTGTGAGCCTGTGCAAATTATAGCCTTCCTGTTCTTAGCTGACAAGACTGGCACCAGGTGTGGTCTTCTCTGTAGCTCATCTTCTTCAAGGTTTGACAAGTTGCCAGGTGTTCTGCTGAATACCTTTATTGTAATGAGTCATTTGAGATATTCTTGCCTTCCTAAGTGTTCAAAGCAGGCAGGACATTCTCCTCCGACTTTCACTTTCAACAGGGCATTTTCACCCAGAGAACTGCCCTCACTACAAATTTAGTCTTTCTCAGACTGTTCTCTCTAAACCCTAGAGATGGTAGGGTGAGAAAATCCCAGCTGATCAGTAGTTTCTGAAATACCAGCTTGCCCTGCACCAACAATCATGTCCAATTCAAAGTCACTTAAATAATCTTACTTGCCCATTCTGATGCGTAATCTAAACTTCAAGAGGTTGTTTTGAACATGAATTGAGCTGCTGCCATGTGACTGGCTAATCAAATACGTGTGTTAACGGGCAGCTGAACAGCCATACCTAACAAAGTAACTGGTAAGCGTATTCATGCAGTTATTTACAAAAACACTATTTTAACTTCTTAAGCCCCAACGCCCCCTGATACGGGGGCAAAAGGCAGGAGATCAGGTAGGCTTGGGGCTTAAGAGGTTAATGTAGTTCTAATGTAGGTATAACTTCAGGTCTATAAAGAACACATTTTTAAATTGGCTTTCACCCGCATAAATAATCCTTTTGGAGAACTATTCTAACATTTGAAATCAAAAAATCAAACCATATACAAACATTAAAATCTTAACGTTAATCCAAAAAGAAATCATAAGACAGGGTTTGCGCTGAGAATGCACTCAATCAAACAACACAACAAAAAGTTTTTCGAGGTCATTTCATTTGAGACGACTCAGTGACAGTGATTCCACCTGGGGCCCAAGTTGATCAAAAAGCACACCTACTTGTAGTTTCCACTTAAAAAAAGACAAATATCCAGTAGTGGTGTAGAGGCTGTGATGATAGCTTCACTTCCCTTTGTGATGGTGCCATTTGTTAAAATGACAGAAGCAGTCTGAGCACTGTAGTCCTGGGACCTGTGTGTTAGTGTGTGCTGTGATGATAGCGCAGAATGTGGTAATAAAATGATTGAAGAGTTAGGATGTGTTTAGGTTCCATAGAGAACACAGACATTACAAAGCCACCAACAAACATCCATCTACAGTATCTTTGAATGTGTGCACCGGTACGTGTGTGACAGCTTAGTGGTCCCTGCAGTGTATATGTTTTCATATAAGATTTCCGTTGTGTCAGCACTGCCCCGCTCTGTGTGTGCTCTTGCACATTTTGAAGAACACTGGAGGTACACAGCTTGTATTTATTCATAATATGCTGCTGCAGACAGATAAACCTGGTGTGAAACAAAGATAATTAACACGTGACACCCTGGTTCCTTTTCAGTGAAGTTTAAATCCGGGAAGTAAAGTTACAAGGATGTCATCCTCACAGCAGAACTGGCTCACCAGAGCAACAGAAGTTTGCAACATGTCGTCAGGCCCTGTAAAGCAGCTGCACACAGCTGGAGACCTGTTTTTACCAAAGACCAAAAGGGAAGATAGGGGAGACAGAGCGATGAGGGTAGGCCACAGAACAGGGTTCAAAGGAAGGAGATATCTCTACATGGGGAGGATAGGACTCGTTCTCCATAAGAATCAGGTTAATTTCCATCAGCTGTATTTATGTGGCTACAAAAGCTCCACAGGATGTGTACACCAACAAGTTTCAAGAATTAACCACAACTTCAGCAGAAAATCTAAACACAAACTACGGACCCTTGAAGATGATGGAAAAATGACTGACACCAGATTAAAAACACTGGCCTCAAGTCAACATAAAACATTTTTTTTATTGTTCTTCATTGTCCTGGTGTCTAACACACAGGGTTGGGGAGATGATTTGAAAACCACAGCAATAACAGTTTCATTGACTGTTCTGAAATGTCTGAGGCCAAACGGAAACAGTGGTGTTTGGCAGATCCTAGAAAGAGGACCAGTATGTTACTGTAAAGCTGTATTTTTCATGATTGCATGTTACCCCTGCTCAAAGTGAGAAATTAATTTTACACATCATGACTCTGTTTTCTCATTATCATTACTCTCCAACTGGAACCGTGCTTTCTGTATCTGCCAAGCAGGGTGATGAATACTGTTGGCTAATCTTCTCTTGCATTATTCCGTGATAGTATGCCGTTGTTTGAAAAGTTCTTATCTGCTTAGGCAGAACTACCACCGGCATCATATGTTTAGCACACCTGCCTTCTATCCTCTGGTCTGTGGCTTCATAATCTGTTAACATTCACTCTCTGTACCTCCCCCACTTTCATTCTCCCTCTGTTTTTTCTCATCACCCTTGCGATTTCAGTGCCACAAAGGTCTTCCAGATAAAAAAACAAGAGAAAAATTGGTGGCGGTGTCAAGCATACTGTGTTCATTGTTTGAGGAGGGCAATGTCCTCTTATTTCACTGTGCACATCTGCCTGGGACCATCTGGATAATGTCAGCATTCAACACTGAGCAGAGCAACCATCACTCTTTCCCCTCTCTGACACATCTCATCTCCTCCCAGTGAGGAAAAAAATAGAGAGAAAACACAGATCTTCCGCATTAAAGTCATGAAACAAATCAACTTTAACCATGGATGATCGGAAGCAAAATGCTTTATTAGATGTGGCTGTGGACACAAGGAGGAGAGTGGAAGAGATTAAAAACAGAGGCAGAGGTGGGAAGCTGGTTAACAGATGTGGAGGATGTGGAAGAGCTGGGTCCAGCATGGATGAGTAGAGTAATAAGTGGTTTGGAATGTGTCTTGTGACAAACCTATAACAGACAGGATGTTAGTAAAAGACAGATTACTACAAATTAATGACAAAACGTTTCAATGTTAAATGTAAGCTTTTTAAAAGTTGTTTATTTAAAAAGTTGGTGTGCATTGATACAATGGGAAAAATACATCATTTGGTTTGGTTTGGGGAATTTTGGAATCTTAATACTTTGTTTAATATACACACATGGAGTTATTCTTTTATCCTGGTAAGTGTTTATAGGTAGACATCAAAGACAGAATATGAATAATTACAAAATTGCTGGCTTGTTTTATCAATCTGAGATTCCTATTTAAGTGGCAGAGGCATGTTTGCATATATCTGTGTGTCTTTTTTTAAATCAATTGCAATCAATCAATCATAGTTTTGAAACTGATTTCTTCGTTAACCATTGCAATAAAGGTATGATTCATCCTGATACCCCACCTGCTGGTAAAATATGTTCTTATAACATCATGTTGAACTCATTCCAGCAGTTAAAGAAAGTTTCTTGAAAATTAATGTGACACACGTGTACTCTCTTTAATTCTGTTTTATTTATGTTGCACCAAATCACAACAATAGTTGTCTCAAGGCGTTTTATGTTGTAAGGTAAAGATCTTACAATAATACAAAGAACAAAGGACAGAAAAAACCCAAACAATCACGATCCCCTTTCAGAAAGTGCTTTGACGACAGTGGGAGGGAAAAACTCCCTTTAACAGGAAGAAACCTCCAGCACAACCAGGATCAGGGACAGGCAGCTATGGGCCATGACCAGTTGGGGTGAGGGGAGGTAGATAGGACATCGTGGTTGTAAGAACCAAATTGAAATGGTTATTTAACTAACAAGCTAAACCAAGTTAAATAAAATAACATTAAACTCTAAGATCTAATCATTTCTTTCATTTGGAATTTTGATTCTGTGTATTTTAATTACATGATAAATTACCTGTTTTTTTATTTATATTTATATTTCACAAACCTACAGAGTTTAAAATGAAGGTTCAGTTATTTTCTTATTGTAAAGTACCCTACATTGTTATTACCAGTTCCATGAGTGCGGTTTTTGATGGTGCTATCAGTGATCATTTGGACTATATACTTCAAATGTTAATTTTGGGATTGCTTGAATTCTGATTAAAAAATTCTCTTGGGTGTAAAATTATAAAAAAGAAAGACATTTAATAATGTTTTAGATTAAAAAAAAACAACAACTTCCACTTGTGATCTATTTAACATGTGAATCATGCGCTCGTAATAAAAATTGTCGGCCTGCATGACTACGACATGATCAAATAAAAAAACACAGGAGCAGGTCTGTCATCATCCGTTTTTTGGAAAATATTTTGAGAATATTTATTATAAAAATATAAATGTTTCCACTACAAATCATTTTACATTAGTAGACAAGGCGATCTACATTTCCACACATAAACTCTCACACAGACACTCGAATCAGACTTGAAACATAAATTTAGGAATCTGGATATAGGGCTCATAACAGTATTGCTCTCTCAGCTGTGTCATTTTTATAAAGTAAGTCTAGAACCAAAACACAGACAGCATTGACACAGTATTTACTCTATGCCCCTCCCCCCACCCTCCCAAAAAACGAACAATGCACTGTATAATGTTAACAAATAAATAACGTAATCATAATTGCCTTTTTATTGTAGAAAAAAAAAACAAAGCTGACAAATATAATTCAAAACAAGATAAAATAAAATACAAATGCTTTTTCTCTTTTTTTTTAATTAAAAATGTTGCACAATTTTTATTCAGGCTTTTATACATACAAACATTTGTACAAAAAAGGGATGGACATGTACATATAGTGGGATCTGTAGTGCTAGTTGCCATAATAACAATGGTTTACATTATGTACATGCTAATTAAAACACATAGCAGCAACAGTAGCATCCACAGGTAGACCAAAGAAAAGAAGACAGGACTGACAGACTGACCAAGGCTGGGTTTCCCAAAAGCACCAAAATCACCCCGTCTGTTAGACAAGTTTAATCTAGCGCCAAGGCAATAACATTTAATTTCAAAGTGCTGCAATACTGCGTACTAAGTGCTTGAAGAAACTTAAATATTGCATCCTTCTTGTTACATATTACCCAACCAAAAGCACAAAGTACCAAAGTGCCAGTTCAAAAAATCTGGGTACATGTTGCACTGAGGGATTGACTGGGTGACATCAAAGCAGGAGACTAGCATCGTAAAGTACTTCACTGTACAAAGGTCTTCTAAGGTGCTTTTAGGAAAGCCCATACTGGAGATATGACGCACTTGGATACTATCTCAGAAAGCAATCATCTATTAGATATGCTGCATCTCTTCCAGGGCAAAATCTAGTTAGTTTAGGTAATAACCAACTCTATATCCCAAAGAGAACAGAGAAAGAAGGCCAAGACTTTCTTGACGTCAAACCAAAACCAAGTCCAACTACAGGAGGCACTCAACTTTTTTTTTGCATTAAACACACCAAAAATAATCGGTTAAAGTTAATTTTACAATATAACAAACTATTTTTTACACAAATTTTTCCAATCAAACAAAATGACAACTCCTAAATGGCTTTTATTAATAAATTATGAATTCAAACCTAAGTTACTGGACTATAACCTCAGATAGGCAGTGTTAATCTCAACCTACTAAACCGATCTTACACAGGCAAAAATTACACTCTTTAGAAAGAAAACGAGAGTTGTGAGAGTTTGATGATGCTAACTTGTCTTCCCTAAAGAAGAAACGTGAGCTCTGAGTATATTACACTTCTGCAATACATCAGCAGCAGTAGCAGAGGGCTGACATTGATTTTACTTGTTGTCTCTCATCATCATCTCTCTGTTTTCCCTTTTCTTGCACATGTATCTTAACCTGAATTCTCAGTTCTAGTTTGCTCCATTTTCCCCATCAGTTTGTCCTTGCTTGAGAAAACATAAGGAAGTATACATCCTGAGATTTCACACAAAGGGGTTACAGAGAGAACTGCACTAAAACTGTACAATATCTGTTCATAAGCACACAGAACACAGATGTCACCATAAAGAAAAATCTGTGGGTGAAGTGATTTATGGCCCCTGTTATTTTTAAAGCACAGCATTCAATACATTTTACATGTGATAGACTCATGGCTTCCATACAATGAAATTATTCCACTGATTATATCATTATTGCTTTTAAGTGACATGTCTACTGAATGCAAATGCTATAGATCAGAGCTACAGAGTAAAATGGCTCGGTTAGCATCTCGGTGTGTCCATTCCAGCTGAGATCTCGCATGGATAGAGACGGTAAATGAAGGTAGTTGCAACAAAATCTCACGCTTCAGACTTCCTCACTCCAGGAGGGCTCTACAAGTGGGTCAGCTGCTGCTGTCCGTCGTACCTTTCTTGGCAAGGTGTTTCAGTTGTTTCACTGCCTTGGACTACAGGCTGATTCTCGGGCGTGCTGTGGGTAAGCCATAATCATGGAGACGTCCGGCTATATGTTAATGCAGTCCTTGCCCTGCATCCCAGTACAGTTCTCCTTTGTCTTCCTGATCAGGTCTCTCTGACCTTCTTCTCTTTTCTCTGCTCTCTACCCCCCTCTTAGTCTGTAAGGCAACTCAACATGGGCACAGAGGGGCAGAGGGTTGAGTCAGCCAGTTACCTAGCAGGTAGAACTGAACTGAGCTCTTCTCCACTTCTCTGCCGGGACATCTTTCAAATGAAACAATGAAAGACATCATTTGAATCATGCCATATTTTTCCGCCATTTTCAGTCTGAATATGCAGCCACTGTGTTAGAGTGCAATTAGCAAACACAGTCTGTCAACACAGACCAACAGATAGGTCTCTGGTGGTTTTCATTTGTCGGGTCCATTTTTTTAAACAGGTACTGGGCCATTCTTGTTGTGAGAATCTAGGGCTTTCAAGCTGCTCACTATCTTCTTCTGCGGTCCTACAATAGTCACTCCAACCTTTTTTAGATCCCTGGTTTGCAAGAAAAGCGAGAAAGGGGGAGAGAGGGGCAGAGTGAGGTTGAAAAATAAATGGGACAAAATCAGACAGAGAGAAAGATGGGAAGGAAAAAAATGGAAACGTGTGCGTTAGTGATAGTAAATATGACATCCGTGTGACAATAGTGGCATGCTCCCAGTGTTGCTCCCTTCGCTTCGCTGTGCGCCTGTCATTTGCAAAGGACTGCATTTCCCAGAAGGCTTCACTGACAGCTGCCATTATGACCCTGTCAGGGTAGAAAACAATAAAATACAAGGGCCACAGTGGCAGAACAGAACTACTCTTCTGCATTGCATTAAGCTGGATTTTTTTGACAGGTACACTTAATTTTGTGGAGAGGAGCAGCACAGGGACATGTGTTGAACACGACACTGGTTCATAAAGTGCTTCTGTTAAAGCGTTAATACTCTTAAAAGCTCTTAGAAGGTTGGTTACTTGCATTCAAAGAAAAGACCACTTGAGTTAACTAGAATACAGTTGTTAAGAGTGTTATACAGTGTAAACCTGAAATAGACAAAGCAGTTAGTCAGCTTAATTTAAATATTGCACCATTTGTTCAATAATAAACATACACCAGCAAAAACGTTAAAATACATACAAAGCAGTACACAGAGCATTGATTTTACAGCACACAGCAATCACAGCACATGTTAGGACTCCTTTCTCCTAAATAGTGTATTGTATTAGTAGAAGCAGTGGGATTATGGCATTACTGCAAGAAACTCTTTCAGCCATTTAGTGCTTTTTAAAAAAACAAAACAATGTTTTTATTTTCCATATGCAAGCAGAAAGTTTAGTTTGAAATAGAGTTAAAAAAAATATAGATACAATTTGAAAACCCAGAAACTGACAGTGATCCAAATTACAGATTCTGCCTTACTTTGTGTGACGATTTCAAGGGATAGTTGCTTCAGTGTTGATTATACAAATTATTATGTTGTCAAGTTGGCACAATACTTGGGTTTACAACTATCTACCTTTGCAACAATAAAGATAAATAATTAATCTGTAATTTATAAGCTTGTCATTTGGTCTGTTTTCTGGTCATTAGCATGCAAAAGAGGCTGAAACCAGCATCTACTGCTGATTATGTGTGCAATACTAATCAACATTTGTAAAGTACCCTATTAGTATTTTGAGCACCAAATCAGTAGCCCTGTTTTAGAACATGTGGCATTTTACTCTTTTTTATAATTACAGCCTAAATGGGATGAAGTTGCCACTCAATAAAAACTAACTATCCCTTCAAAGATCAGACAAGTAAAAGCCCATCAGTGGTTCTGGAGGTTATTGATCTTAGACCTAGGCCTTGGTCCTCCACCCACCATCCAGAGCTTGAGTAGGGTGAAGCTGGGTGTTAGAGAGTGGTGATCCCCATGGATGGCTCCCATTCTGGGCAAGTGGCTTGTGTGACGTGGACCTCCGTCAGAACCACTCTACTGAGAAACAGCCAGGCCCAGCAATGTTAACACATTAAACTAGATATTATTGTTATGGGTGGTATTAGCACATTTTGTAAGAATAAACACAAACTGCTTATCTCACCTCTGTGGCAGACAAGACACCAATGATGACTTGTCTGCCACTGCAATGAGAGTGTTTTCTTTAACGGGTAATAAAAATAAAGTGTATAGATTGTGATTATATTGTATGCTGATTTAATTTTTTTTTGTGTGTGTGTCTATCACATTGTAAAAGAAAATCTAAAAAAAAAAAAAAAGATCCTAAAATGATTTGAAAACATTTTGACATTGACAGTGTACAGGTAAAAAAAATACTCCAAATGATGCAGTATTTATATGTCAGTCGATCTTCTCTTCTTGAAAAAGGATTAATCAATTACTCCAACAGATGACTCAGCACACTGCGGCCGAGTATGATAACTGTTCCTCTGAGGTCAGAGCATTGCCAGGCCTTGTGCTGAATATCAAGGACTAGATTAAGACTGTACAGATCAATACAGAAATCTATACAGTGCAATTCATAGTCTGAGCCAAGGCTTCTGCCTTGTAGCTGAGCTTAGGTGCCTTAGATGAAGCCTTCAGTGGATTAATACTGCGGTGATCCAATTTAGTATCTAGCCACTGAAAAGGCATTGTAGACCAATATATTATGTTTGGTGCACGATTCCTTCAGTGCAATTTGTCTTTGATGTATTTTGTCAATACTGATTGTGGATTTCCACCTAGTCTGTGCGCTAAATACAACATTTTAAGATAACCTTTTCATAGATTAAACACATTCATTTATCACATTGGATAGTGACTTATAAGAGAAGAGAAAAAAACATTTTGTGTAGTACTCCTACACAAGAAAAGAACCATAATAAAAATTACAGGAAGCTGAAAGTATATATTTCAGAATTAAGCGCTATGTGTGGAAAATAAACACACTTGAGCTTGTCTTAAGGTAGTAAAGAGCATTACGTATAATATTTCCAGGAAAAATTATTCTGTTCCAGTTATAAGTCAATGAAGTCTACAGTTGGCACTGTGAGGAGGTCTGCTAAACAACAGCTTTTTTTAATATCAGCTCCAACCAATTTAACATAGTTTAAACTCATGCACAACACACAATCCTTCTTTCCAGCATATTAAGCCCAACACAGTTAATGACTCCCTGCTTTGTACAGTTATTGAGTTACAACTGCTTGTAGTACTGACCACCAGTCCCCAATTGCCCCCGCAACTGCTATCAACGCAGAGAATGGCTGCTTTGATCACAATGATTAGAAATGTCCAATTATTTACTCTGTCACATTCCACATCAATTAAACTAGCAGCAGGCCAACAGAGCGAGGAAAAAGGAGGACAGGGAGAGGGAAAGAAAGGGACCGAACAACAATACACACTGTAGGACCTACTTTCTTACCAAGTGAACATACTGTAGGTCCTATATTGTGTGCTCGCCAGTTGTGATTTCTCTGGATGTGGCTGCCAAATAATTTTCTAGCAATCTATCCTTGCTCTATTCTTTGCATTTTAATGCTTTACAGCACAGAGAATGCCATGTCTTTGCACACCTACTTGACAGCTATGCCTTCATTTTCTCTTTCAAAGGCCCCTCTCGCTACTCTTTTATCTTGTCAAATCTCCCCTTTCATTCTCTCTCTCAATAGCGTCTCTCTTATTCCCTTTCCCTCATGGAACTCACAACTCTTCTACCCTCTCTTTCTCTTTTTTTTTGGGTTTCTCTTTTTTTTTCTCTTTCTTTCAATGCTCTCACCTTCCCCTCTGCTCATACTTGCAGCATTGAAAGCATAGCTAAAGACCTGTCTTTATGAGTTACCATGAGTTTCATCTGGACACCTTTAGTAATGGCTCTATAGCTTTCTTTACTTAGTGAGAACAAGAGAATGTGTGTGCTTGTTCTTCACCAAGAGTCTCTTCAAATTCCTGGGCCTTACCTCTGATACTTGGGCCCTGTAAACACTGCTGACATGAATAGGCAAAGAAGCCTAATGTGTGTGTCTCTGTGTGTTGTTGCCTTACTCTGTGGAGGTTTTGGCCAGTGTGTCACAGGAGCTGTAGCTGACCCCAGAGAAGGCCTCCTTGCAGGGCAAGGTCCTCATTCCATCCATCCAGTCGCCCATTGTTCCCACTGAGGGAACCTCTGAACTGCTTCTGTCCAACAACAAGTTGGGTGGCCTGACAGAGAGGAGAAGAATAGTCAAGGGAGAAGCAAACATATCAATAAGTGATGATGAACCACTTGTAAGATTTTCGTGTCCTAGATGTCATTAGAGTTCACATCATACTGTAGTTTAAGGAAAACAGGAGAATAAACACCACCAGGTATCACAGTTTCTGTTTTATCTACAGCCAGCTGATGTCATAGTGAACTAGTCCTACAACTATGTATATTGTCTTTTCAAGCATACACTATTGCACCATTTACAGAGTCTGAAGCATGTCAGACATGTCAGAGTGTGTGTGCAAAATGGTCTGCATGCTTTACGGTCTCAGAAACAGTTTGGCAACTGCATTTTCACAACAGACATCAGCCTTTGTTCATTGTTCATGCTATCATCAGCAGTCATTGCTTCACTGTCCTTTTTTATTATTTTGAGCTAGCAATGTTTCTGGCTAATTCCATCATTATTTCCTGTAGCAGATGTACCATGCAGCAGAACGTAACATTAGATTTGATTAGACTTGATGGTTTCAATTGGATCAAATCATATTAAATGCTCTGCGTTGGGCTTTAAAATGCTCAGTCAACTGTAGAGGGTGTAGGGAAAAACTGCAGGCACTGTTGTGACTAGCTCTGATTGATGTTTGCCAAAGGGAGGGGGGGCTGAGGAACAATGATGGGTAAAAAGACTTACAGAGAGTAAAGGTACATTAGAGCTAGAGAGTGCAGAGGGCCCAAGGAAACAATGTGCTTTATTAATGGCGACTTTCAGATACCGCAACTCATGTTTATACAAATGTGATTCCCTCAGCTACTGTGAAACCTGAGCACATTAGTGCAGCGAACGGGAAACAAAGCCAAACCATATCAGGTCAAACTACAGCTCATAACACAATAATCAATCCAGTAGTAGCACACTGTGCATTTTCATTTTGATTTTCTGAGTATCATCTAAAACTGTGTTCCAAAAATGAAGGACACACTGCATTTGTCACAAAGATCAGATAAATACACCTGTACCAAGATATGTATGGCACTCAAGGGAATACAGCAAAGCAGGTCAAAAAAAAAAGAACAACAAAAAAAAAACAGATGGCGCTCCGTTGGGGAAAACTATTTATAGCACTGTAAACAAACTCATTAGAATACCAGAAAGTCCACCTCTGCCTAATTGACTTGGAAATTGGCAAGGAAGTTTAAAGCCACTCTAAATGCGCCAGGGTTTGTGTACCTACAGAAAAAAAGGTATAATTTCATATAATATGTTACGTGCTTTCGTCACCTGCTCTAATTAAAATGTATTTTATTGATTTGACACCTTTAATTAAATCAATATAATATAATTAATGGTGTCAGAAACAGCACACTAAGCCAACAAAATATTAGGCACATTGAGATTATTGAGATGGTATCCCAAGTGGTGACAGGAGAAAAGAAGAAAAAGAAGGAGAAAAAAAGATGCACTTGAGGTGGTGGAGTGGGTGCTGTTACAGTGATTGAGTCTTTTCCTGCCAGATCAGAGGGTTGTCAAAATGCTGAGGGCCCCCAGGACCCCCTGGAAAGATGGTTTGTCTGCAAAGGAGGGAATTGAGGGCTAGATGGAGGGGGGTGGTTTGCATGAGCACAAAAAGAAAGTAATATGTGAATCTTCTGACAGTAGAAACCCATTTAAAAAATATTTTAAATATGTGTTACTTCTTTTTGAAAAAAGAGGAAGAGGAATCAATAGAGATTTTTGCTGATATTTGCTGGAAAACAAATCAGGAAAAATCAATTAAGATATATAAAAGATAACTATCTTCCGTTTAAAGTTTTGGGCTATAAAAAAAATTCTTTTTTCAGGATTATTGATCTTCTTCCCTCCCCTCCTACACCCCTTTTTCTTTCTATCTTTGATCTTTTTTCCTCTTTTTGTCTCATTTTTTCCCTTCTGCTGTCTCCACTGAGAGGTAAACTGCAGATGACCTTGATTCGTCTCCCTTATCATTTTCAATGTTTCCTTTGTTGTTACATTTTCAGCAACATCTTGTTGCAGCTCAAGAGACACGATGATTGGTGAGGAAACAGAGAGATGTGATGAATTGGAAAATCATAAAAAAAGCATCTGTCTGAGACTTGGGGTTTGGGGCGGGGGGGGTATAATGTCTACTTAATACTATATAGCAAAGCAGAAAACACCCACTTGAAAATATAGATGAAAATATGACTATATCAGAGAGAAAGGGAGTCGGGTTATATATTCCCTTTTTTCATCTTTTGTTCTGTACTCCTTGTTTTAATCTCCAAATAATCTTCTGATTTTTGAGCTCACAAAAAAGGGAATGAAATTACCTTTCAGCGTGACAGCTCCAAGGCAATTCAAGGACAGTTTAGACTGATATTTAGGGGTAATATTAGCCCTTTCAGTTGCAGCCCTTTGCTGCCACTGCCAAATTGGATGGTCTCATGTAGTTTTAACCAGTACTCTGGTGGGCTGAGGAAAGCTAAACTGATTGATTGATTTGATTTCAGCAACAATACGTGACTGTGCTCCGAATTCTTTGTTCAATTTATTTTCACTCTGAAGTTTTGGTAGTGTCTGAGCTAACAGTTTAAGAATTTTTGGCAACTGAATTGAAGTATTGCTCATCATAAAACTATTCTATTTAACTTCTATCCAGTTTTTCATACTTGTGACTTTTTAGATATTCTCATCAACATATACCTCTCTGTGATAAATGCCTGTGTTCTTTTCTACTATCAGGCGGTTTCCATTCACAGGTGAATGTTTGCCCATTGCAATTGCCAAGCATAGACCAGGCACCAATCCTTGTTGCTTCCCAAGTCCTTTTATCCAACCTATGTTCCTGGCCTCTCTGGATAAAGGTTGATATTTGAGATATTCTCTATATAAATATTTTAGATTTGATAAAACTTTGAGTGTTATGTATTTAAAGGTAATACTGTAAGCAGCCATTGGCATGCTTTGTTGTGCAGAAAAAAAACTATCTTTGATTTAGAAAGTGCGATTGCAGCAATCTCACATAATTTAGACACCCTGAAAGTTAAGTCAGATACCCAATGGCTGCTAACCTCTACTGGACACCAGTTGGCCCATAATTAGCCCCTGACAGTCAACCTTGGCCTTCTGACTCTCTCATCATCCATATGCAGGAAGAGTAAACTGACCAGGTCCCACCCTCGAAGTTTCCAGATGCTCTACTTGGTTCACAGGCTTTGTTCTGGGCTTTGTGGAGGAGGGGGTATTGCATTAGCAAGCCAGGACAGCCCTGAGACAAACGAGGTGTGTGGAGCTGAGTGCAGCTGCTCCCGCTGTGCAACTGCCGCCGCCACCACACACATACACACATACGCACAGAGAGTTCTCATAAATCAACGCACCAGCCTCTGTCGGCCAGCCTGTGCTCACCCAGTGTTAAAAGCCAATCAGGAAAATTACATGCAAACTCCAAGGGACCTATTTTCACTTTCTTAAGAAATCATTAGTCAATGTTACTAGCTTTGACATCTACATAATACCATGGCCGTCTGCTGCAAACCCAATTCCTGTATCCCTTCTTGCCCAGGACTGACAAGTGTATGTTGCCCTGCTTACCCACACACCCCTGGGAGAAAATGACTGATTCAATAAAGGCAAGGAACAGAGCATTAACAAGGGCAAAAAAGAAAGTAATGTGAGAAACAAATAAGATAACATTTTTGAAAATATCAGAAAAGAGATCTGATACATTTTCTAGTGGTGCTAATTTGCATTTAAATCTTACAAGCAGAAGAAATAGGCGGTGTTTATATTGAGCTCCTTTGTGTACAGGTGGTAAAACGAGTGAAAGAAACTTCCCCATCCCAAATTTTCATGACATTAAAAATGTTAAATTATGTTATTGAGAAGTAGAACTTTCATAAATATGCTGATAATATGTCTAGTGATCACCAGCCAGAACTTTATATGACCTAAAATACAGTACTGGATTGTCTAGTACATGGCAATAAAATTAAAAGAAGAAGAGAAAAAAAGAACAACTTAGAAACCATTCAAGACTAAGAGACATTCACCAGCCTTGCATGGTTTTGACCAGCAGTTCTGGGTTTTTCTTTTGGTATTTTCTTAAATGTAAAGTTTTATATATGCAAGTAACAACCACCTAAAAATAATAATGAAAACAAATACATGTAAGATGGCTTTGATACCTGGATGTGGTGTTCGCTGTGATTTTGAGGCTACTGGGGTTGCGGATGAGTTTATCCAGGATGCTAACTATCTGCTCAAACTTGGGCCGATTGTTCCTCTCTTTTTGCCAGCAGTCCAACATGAGCTGGTAGAGAGTGGCAGGGCAGTCCATGGGTGGGGGCAGTCGGTAACCTTCATCTACAGCCTTTATTACCTTTATGAGGAACAACACGGACAGCATTTGAAAAAAGGCAAATAATATTCAGAACAAAATACATTGTAATAGTAAGTGATTTTTTTCTCAGTTTTGTAAGAATACTTTACTAGAGTATGTCTTTTGTCAAATGTGCAAAGGTGGTAGCCCTGCAGATGTGGATGTGTACCTATTAAAGGAATGCAACTTTGCAAATAAATAGAACTTACATCCTGATTGGACATCTCCCAGTATGGTCGTTCCCCATATGACATCACCTCCCATAGCACAATGCCATAACTCCAAGCATCACTGGCAGATGTAAACTTCCTGTAGGCGATAGCCTCTGGAGCAGTCCACCGAATAGGGATTTTACCTCCCTGAAATACAGACAATGAGAGGTCATTCATTGAGCTCATTTTGTATTTCAGTCATTCAATCTGTCATTGAAAAACATCAATAATTCTTGAGCATAACTAATTTTCTACCTAAAATTATGGGATTTTTTTTATAAACCTTTTGATATTACATCTTAAAATCTTTAAAAACTTTTTTAAAATAGATTTTCCAAGTTTAGTACTGCTCGTGGATATAAATATTTAAAACTGGATGTATTCTTGAGCAAAATTTCTGAAAACCAGGATTTGGATCTGAGGTGCAGGTTTGTGTCCAATGCAAGAATATTTCTTATGAATATTATTTAGGCTATTCTGAAACCCCTAAATCCTGGTGGTCTTTGTGGTTTGGATTTAAGGTTTGAGATCACAGCTTCAGATTCAAAACTGTAACAATTGTAAAAATAATATTTTTATTATTTTTTCCAGTGTCGTCTGGAAGAGTCTAAAGTTCATGTTTCATCACAGAAAGGTGAACCATGCATAAGCTTTTTTTTTTTTTTACCTTTCACTTTCATTTCATTGTCTTTAATTAATTTGTTTTCCCAGACTGGCAAAAAAAAAAAAGTCTAAGACTTCTAAAAAAGACTTTAAAATTGTCACATAAGGGGACATTGAACTTTATTGTAACAAAACACATTATATTAAGATTTAATCAAAATGGATTATCATCAGTCTTAAAGAAAGTTAAAGCCAGAAAGAAAAACCCATTCATCAAATTGTAATCCAATGTGTCCTGGATAAGCCCATACTACAGTGTGTAGCTGTATTTGTCATTTTAGCTAAAAATCAAGACAGATGAACAAAATGGATTATAGGGTAGGAGGCTGATGGTAGCCAAAGTTAACAGAAACCTTGGCCCAATCAGTTGGGTTTTGCCCAATGCTGTGCAGTCACACTCTAAACTTTACATTCCTCTATTACTATTTCCATACTGAAGTTATGGAAATAATGGGGAATGTATGTGAGAATGAAATGCAGACAGCCAACAAATGGCGGCACACATAAAGCAGTTTACAAAGAAACATTTTATAAATACAAACAAGAAAATACACTCTGCTCTTGCACTTATACTATACCCAGCTGCTGCACAAAGATATTAAAGTCTAAAATGTGCAGAAATACCCTTAAACGTGGGACGCACATGCATGTAAACATGCACATACGACCACAAACTTTTGATTTTTTCCTAAAAAACAATGACTAAAGAAGTGGAGAGAAAAAAATCCACAGAAGCCCACATGTGCTAGCATTGTCAG
Source organism: Haplochromis burtoni (assembly GCF_018398535.1). Taxonomy (NCBI): domain Eukaryota; kingdom Metazoa; phylum Chordata; class Actinopteri; order Cichliformes; family Cichlidae; genus Haplochromis; species Haplochromis burtoni. The sequence continues at coordinate 1,138,313 of NW_024582563.1, read as the reverse complement.
TTACTTTAATGCGGCAGAGTTTATTATTCTGTCTCATTATTTCAGATTATGAATTTCTGGGAGAAAGGCAAACGGCACATTGACTGTTTATTTGACAAGCCATTCTCAGCCAGAAAATTATACTCTGTCTAAAAGGCTGCACGCATGGTTAAGACCACAGATTCCTCAGTTGAGAATGGCCACACACGCACACACTTCCAACGGTTAAAATCAGTGTCTGGATCATAATTTGCCTACTGGGTGTGTTTCAATTTGAGCATCTAATGCTAAGGCAAATAAAAAATGCTTTTACGATATTTTTTTGTTTTTTAACTTTAATGGAAATGGTGGAAAGAAATCAATAAATCAATAAATGGCATAAAACATCCAGGTTCTGGTACTCAAGGTAGGTTTGAAAAAGCAATCAAAGGCCTTTATTTCACAGGGCTAATGACATTAAAAATACATGAATGCATACCAGGTTATGCTTCTTCAGGATGTAGAGATGCAAAGACACAAACAGAGCAATTAGAGCTTCTCTCACCACAGGTGTGCAAATCTAATTACATGCATACACTTCTTTCTGAAAAATTGAATTGCCAAAACTTACTGGGAGACCATCTGTAGGATTCCATTTTTATGATCTTTCTCATAATACTAATTTTCCATTGCCTATGTGCTATTATTACATTGTTATGGGAAGTATCCTAAGTGGATTTCCAAGGTAAGTTGAAACACAGATTTTCCATCATCGTAAGAAGCACTGTAAATGTCTGAAATTGTCTTCTTGGCATGTGTGCCTATGCCTCTAAAAGCGAGACATGATACTTTTTGAAAGTATCGGTGCTTTTCCTCCTAAAGGATGAACTTTATCAACTGCTGTGTATCACCAAAAAGCAACCAATTCAGAATTTATTAGCCTCTCAAACGGCTTTTATGAGTTGTAATCAGCCCAATAGATCTGGTCAGTAGATGCCTTCTCTACTAGCTAGCAGCCTCAAGAGGCAGTTCCTGCCATTGTTGCACCAACAGATTATGCAGGATACCTCAAAGAGTTATCTGAAAAAAGTTCAGTCTAAGAAGTAAAACCTCTGTCATATACATTATGAAAGCAAATGACAGTGGCAAAGCCCAACAATATTCTTCTCAATGAGACGCATCGTCTTATGGCACATGGGGCTTTAATGGTCTTCCCTATGACCTTCCAGTTTAGGATATGTGGATTTATGTCTGCCCTTTAACAACTAGTTTTTTATGTGTCGTTCACCCTTGCTGTGATATGTGAGGGGAACAGGTGCACAGTATCTGTGTCTGTGTATGTGTGATGACAAAAACAAAGACCGGAAGAGGATGGAGTGTGTTGCTTTTTGGTGGGGGGATTATTTTTGTTGGAGAGGATATATATAGAATTGATATAAAACAGTGTTGTCTTTAAATGTTTTATTTGTATTTGTATTCCAACTCACCCTAGTTGTGTAAGCAGCCTCCGGGTCATCCTCCAGCACCCGGGACAAGCCAAAGTCTGACACTTTACACACCAGATTGCTGTTGACCAAAATGTTTCGAGCGGCCAAGTCTCTATGAACGTAACCCATGTCTGACAGATACTTCATGCCTGAAGCAATACCGCGCAGCATGCCAACCAACTGGATTCCTGTGAACTGGGCATCATGTTTCTAAAAAGGGAGATAAAAGAAATAATTATAGAAAGAAAAGCGTGCTTTTCCCTTTATGTTACACGTTAACATACATTATATAGTACACAAAGGGAATCTGACCTTTTGGGGTATTTGCATAAAATGAAACTTTTCTGCATTACTGTCCACAAGATTTTCATTAACCTTTAAAAATCACCTTTGACATTATGTACCTCATATTTCGTTTCAACTATGAAATCCCAGAGCCAAATACAGAGTAATGTATGGAAATAAGGATTAGACCATAAAAATGAATTTCTTTTTTAAATAAATCACTGTTGTTATTGTGGAGCAGTTTTCATATGCTACATATGTGATGACACACATAGACAATATGAACACTGGCATCCACATTTATATATATATTTGAATGCTGTATCTTCATCAGAAAATCACATCATGTGGAAAAAAGGGATATAATGCATTTCCATGGCACATTATCCAATGGATTTTTATAGCCAAATGTTTGCCAGGTGTTGAGTTGCAGCAGTCAAACATATAGTGGGTGAGATGTAAACACAAAGCACATTTTATTGTTTGTATTGGCAAGCAGCGGTGTTTACACTGATTCAAACTGGCAAGAGTTCATAACTAGGCATATATGTTCTATGATCTGCTGCTACTATCTGAATATGAGATAAATATAAACTGAGGAAACATGAGGAGAGCCATATGAATTTTTTTTGTGCTCATTATCCATAGCGCTTTCATTTAGTCTGTTCTTGCTGCTCTTTGTATCTTCTGTTGCCCTGCATTGTCAAATTCATTCCATTCAGAATTTGAGCATAAATACTCTTATCCTGTGGTGTATGTGTCTGTGTTGTCTGTTTAAGGCAATCATCCAGTCTTCTCTATAAATTCAATTTAAATAATCATCTCTTCCAAGTAACTGCAAGTTATGCAAATTTTGCATGGTCACAGTTTTTGAAGTAACTTTTTTTCTTTCAAAACTATCTATTTAAATAATCATAGGCTTTCATTAGGCTCTTTTTAGCTAGTATGGCTTGTCTGTATACATTGATAAAGATTTATTTTCACATGAAATGGCTTATTCTGAGTGTATGATAAGTATGTTTTTCTCTAAAAACCAACCAGACCTTCCACTTCATTTTGAACCATTAGTGGCCAGGACACCTGGTTTAGTCAATTCAAAGCTTTGTAGATTCATAACACAGACATAAGCTAAAGCGCAACGCTATGAATTTCCGTGTGCGTGCTTGTGTTTATGACACATTTTCAATGATGAAGTGCAGGCCTCTGTCAAAACGTCGGCAGACAACAGCTACACGTCCTGGATTTGTCTATGTGTGTTGCAGACGCATGTGGAAAAAGGCTAAAACAGGCATTAGTACACATGCTTTCATGCCAGTGTTGCGGCTTGGCTGCCGTGCTTTGGCTAATTTCAGTAAGGCAGGTCAATTTCTCTGTAAGAGACAGAGGCATGGCAAGAATCACATTCAGTCCTGGCTGAAAGAGCAGTTCAAAATATTTTGTTCGCTGACAAGGTGTAAGAAGAGTACAGCTGAAAGAAATCTAAGAAATCTGCTAAAACCAGCATATCTCAGGTACTTTATAGTGTATACAGTGCAATGTGTTATAGTGTAGTGTTAAAACTTACTATACAGGGAGTGCGGAATTATTAGGCAAGTTGTATTTTTGAGGAATAATTTTATTATTGAACAACAACCATGTCCTCAATGAACCCAAAAAACTCATTAATATCAAAGCTGAATGTTTTTGGAAGTAGTTTTTAGTTTG
>NW_024582563.1:1132934-1133793 GCF_018398535.1 Haplochromis burtoni | reverse complement strand
CTAATATGCTTAATTGGTAGTAGGCTTTCGAGCCTATACAGCTTGGAGTAAGACAACATGCATGAAGAGGATGATGTGGACAAAATACTCATTTCCCTAATAATTCTGAACTCCCTGAATTAGCTGACTGTCCTAATTCGTTTCATATATAAAATATAAATAATAATTACATAAATTATAAAATAAGAACCTATGTCAAAGCTGACATTGAATGTTTCTTAATTCTCAACTAGCCATTAATTGTTCATTGCAAAACTGGTGTGGGTTTGTACCTCTGCAGTGCATTAAAATTCCATAAGTGTGTTTTTAATTATTACTCACTCTTAAGAAGCTGTCAAGAGAACCATTTTCCATGTACTCGGTGACGATCATGACAGGTTTACCTACAACAGGAAGATTTCAATAAATTCCCATATCATACCAGCAACAGGACTAAAAAAATTTAGTGCAATAACATCCTGAATACTTAAAAAAAAACAACAACAACAAAAGAAAACCCTCTTTTGTGCCAGTATTGTATTGATTTTGGATTTATTCTCTGAAACAAGCAAAAATAATAATGAGTGGACTTTAAGAGCTGTACTTCGACATTAAACAGACGTACACAAACCCTGAGAGTGACCAGGCTGAACGTACTCTCTTTTCTCTCAGTTACACTCACATGCACACCTACATACACACACGCCCACACACACCAGAATGAAATGATCCTAGTCATAGTTTTAGGGTCCCAGCAGGTCACCTGTCAGAATGTGACATCTTTATTTCTGTGGAAGATCTGGCTGTAAATCCATGCTGCCTGCTATCATCTGTACCTGATCAGACTGTGGCCAGCACAAAGTTTATTACAGAGGGGGGA
>NW_024582563.1:1123325-1132900 GCF_018398535.1 Haplochromis burtoni | reverse complement strand
AGGACTTGTTTGTGCCCCAGATGGCTTTGTTCTCTCAGCTTCACTCTTGACTTACCACCAGCCATATTCTTCTTTTCCATTTTTTATTCTGATTAATGTGCCCTGCTCCCTCCTCTTTCATTCCTGACCTACCTTTTCTCTATCATACCTGCCTCTCTTTCCCCATCACCCCATCCCTCCCTCTCATCTCCATCCCTCTTGCATGTATTAATGTGAACCAACCCCACATCTGGAAAGAAAGGGACTTTTTTTCAGGAATCGCGCAGGCTGAAGGGAAAGGGTGATGGAATTAGTTGTGAAAAGAAGCAAATCTATTAAACTCAATGGAAATTTTAAGAAAAGGGTTGTTTCATGAATCTGCATTGCACTGGTAATTCATTTTCTTTATCACAGCACATTTAAACAAAACAGATGTTGTCAATTTCAGCTTGAAATGACTCTGAAAGATTTTGAATCTATTTCCACTGATTCTGTTTATTTACATCTTACCAGAGTAAGCGTAGCTAAAAATGTGACGTTGACAAAATAAAAATAAACTGACTCTCACTGTGTTATGAGGTATGCACACGATAATTTATGCTAGCAATTGTTTCTTCCAACTTTTTACCTGGAAAAAAAAAAGGAGTTTCTCAGTAAGACATAGCTTTTTTTTTAAAAAAGGAGATTAAACTCACAGAACAGCATGTCTCAGGAAAGTTGCACCAATTTCACTTACAATTAGAGCAAAGATCTCTCATCATTTAAACACCGTCACAGGACCAGTACAAGACCCTCCACCCACACCCTGTCCCAAAAAGGCTGTGATGGATTGTTCAGTTTAACAGAGAACTGCTTTTATAGTTGCAGACGGGCATGCACGCACCCGGTCCTCCCTCCTGTCCTCCGCCCCTTCCTTTCCCCTCTTTCTCTCTACTTTCAACATTGGCAACAAAGATAAAGGCCCCCAAGCCCCTTTGTTCTGCGGACCCAAGTGTGAGTGTACTTGTATGCGTGCAAGTGTGGATGTATGAGCTTGAGCAAGAAGTGTGCATGTGTGCGCGTGTGTGTGTGTGTGTGTGTGCTCCTGCAAATATGCAGCCTGTGGATCAGCCAAAAGCAGCAGCAAGGTAAATGGGGTGTGAAAGTCTCAGGATTATTAAGAATTAACAGGAGCAGCTTAATAAATCACCCGACAGCAGCGTGCATTTGTGTGTGTGTTTGTGTGTGTGTAGGTGTGTGTCTGTGTGTGGGAGCATATCAAATGGACCTCCTAAAACTATGCCCTGCACTCATGCTGCTCCTACTTATGCACATGTGCTCAGGGCATCTCTCCAAATGTCATGTGCGAAGTAGTGAATTTGGGGCCTCCCCTATTAGTCTCAAACCAGCAAATGAAACCGCAGTCTTGTGTTATTGCAGCATTTCTCACAGGTCGGACATTAACAGGAAGACTGGTTTAAGATGTATTAGGCAAACAATGTGTGATGAGGGATCACACACATGCACACACACACACAGACTTTCACTTTCAGAGTGGACTGATTTCATTCATCAGTACAGTGCAGAACCATGCCGTACGTTCTAACTGAAAAATTATTCTAAAAGAGACAAAACTGGATGAAGGAGTATGATTAGCTTCTGTTGTTCTGGTTACTGTTTTCTATTATTTGACCTTATTTACTGACATTATTTTACAAATACATGCGTATTAGCATGTTTAACAAGTTTCTCCTACAAAAACTGCATAAGTGACAGTTTAGTAGCATAATTTGTGCCACTGTTGACTCAAAATGATATGTTATAAGATATTAACTGGTGTTGTTCTGTCTTCCTTCTATTGTTTTGTCCTTCATCCCTCCTTCCTCCCTGCTTCCTTTGTGTTATTTCTTTGTGTTTTTCAATTTTTCCATCCTTCCTCCCTTCCTTCCATCCTTTCTATTGTTTGTTTATTTATTTATTTGATTCTACTGTCATTACTTTCTTTCTCCCTTTGTTCCTTCTCTTGTTCCTTTCTTAACTTCTTTTTTGCTTCTTTCCTTCCCTCCTGTTTCCTGCCTTCTATCATTCTTTCCTTGCTTCCTTTGTTTCTTTTGGCGTTCCATCCCTCCTTTCTTTTTTCTACTTTCCTTCCATCCTTCATTCCTTCCCTCCCTCCTTTCCTTCCCTTCTTTTTTCTTTTTTTCCTTCTTTCTTTGTAGAGATGAAGCATAATCAGAACAATATGGTTTACATGCCCAGTTCATTGCTGTTTGGAAATTACATTACATTGTAAGACTGGGCTGTTTTTGATTACAAGTCACAGCAGTAAGTTGCTAAGAAGATAAGTTAGGGAAGCAGGTAAAACAAGTTGATGTAAGACAAGGTGGAGACGAGGAAGCAAAGAACAAATGAGACGGAACAGAAAAACCTAAAATCCAGAATAATAAAGAGAAGGCAAGTTCACTTGGTATTTTATTCTACTCTTTAGAATAACAATACTGGCAGAACTACTTAACAAGCCAAGTGCCGCAGGGAAATATAGAGGCCAGGACTGTTTCTTTGCGACAAAGTTCAGACTCATTATTTCCCTTTTCTGCAGTCATTCCATTTTAAAGAGGCCTTCTGTGTGCTAATGATAGTCTTATAAAGAGGCCCAGAGGGAAGCTAGTCAGAGATATGGATTTATGGATTTATGCCTGCTTTGGACACAGGCTTTGATCAGAGCACATTGATCTGCAGAGATTTACACCACGGCAACTCAATAAAACTCCTTTGCTCTTTCACAGAAGTGTCGGCCACTTTAGAGCCATTTGTCAAAGACAACTGCAAATCCGGAATCGGTAAAAAGACTCTCAGGAGAAGCCTGCTCTCTTATGGAATGTGACTAAAAATTGTTGTGTTCTCTGAAACATCATGCTTCTGAAAAAGTAAGTGCTTCATAGATTAATATTCTCCAAGAACCAGAGTAACATATAATTATCAAAATAGCACCTGGGTAATTCAATTCTCTTCAGTTTGTCGTGGAACTTACTGCGTGTTACCACCCCCTCCAGCCTGATGATGTTAGGGTGGTCAAACTGTCCCATGATTGATGCCTCAGAAAGGAAGTCCCGCCTCTGTTTGTCTGTATATCCACCTTTGAGAGTTTTGATGGCCACGCAGATCTCCTTTTTGCTGGGCAACTTCAGGCGACCACTGCAGACTTCTCCAAATTCACCTAAAGATAAAATAAAGGCAAGTTTTATGTATGATGTCTATGACATTGCCATGAAAAGCATTTTGGAGTGAATATGGCTAACTTAACTAGCTCTCTTGTACCAGAGTACATGATCAGCAGTAAAACCACAAAGACAGGTTGCATGCTGATACTCCTTAAACCTACGGCTAGGTCAGCTTCACCACTGAGAGCCCAGCATCTAGCATAGCATGAGTTAGAAAATCCTGACTGCTCTGATGTACAACAGGGGTTCAGATGCGTTTTAAGGTGTTACAATATGTGGTTTTTACAGCTGCCTGTCAGTGATTCATTCAGACAAAGCTGCAGATCATGAAGGATCTTAAAATTTCCATCTGTAATAACTTAACTCCAATTAATCAGGAAATGCTTTGGTTGATGTTGGACAAAAAACAGCATTTCCTGATTAATGCATAGCGTGTACCCATAGCCAAAATAACAAAGTGAATAGACAGCAATACAACTTTTCAGCTTCATTTATATGTCAAATTAAAACACAAAATTACTTAACATCCACTCAGGGAGAGCTCAATTAGCATTCTTCGCTGGTGAGGGGATGCATGAATTTCAGTTACTACTTGTAAGTATGTGCATGCAATGGGGAGCTATCCAGAAGGTACTGTAAGTTTTGTAGGTATGCTGGCCACTTCAAAGGCAGTCCTGGAGACAGAGTTTTGGCTGGACTGCAGAAGATGAGGGGTGTGTGTATATGTGTGTGTGTGTACTGAATGTAAGTAGGTGTTTGAACAGAACGTACATGCATGCTGAGTGTGCTCAAGAATGGTGATGTCAGAACTAAGATATGCAGATCTCACTCTTCATCCAGTACAATCATGTCCCATAGCTGCTCTGGATCAGAGAGCATGGGTCAAATCCTGGACTTGAAGCAATGGCATCTGGAAGGACTTAAGCCTGAATAATTATAACCTGTCTAAATACCCAGACCATCCCTGTTCTTTCCTTCTCTGCTTTGCACCTCTTGTCCTGAGCAGTGGACAGGCAAGTCAAGCCAAGGCACCTTTTTATGTGGTCACTCAGAGAAAGAAGACCTTCGTCTAATAAGGCTTGATTAGGGACACTCGTTCCTTTCCTGTTATGAGTAGAGCTAGGTATCTCACTTTGATGTTAAAGTCTAACCCATGTAAGCAGAGTGGAGCATGTGTTTCATGTCTTTTAACACACAATCACCGATTGGCAAGAGGATCAAAGTCCCTTTAACGTGTTTAATGAAGACAGATGGAGTTGAGGCAGGAATGGAGAAAGAGAAGGTATGTTGTATATTGTTCAGAGTGCTTATGTGGCTTTATAAAAATCACACAGATGGGTGGCAGGGTGCATTGAAGCTGACGGACAAAAATGTTTACATCATGGCTGGAGCTTTAATGTTCACCTCTGGTGTTCGGTTCACATTTTATGAAGTTAAAATAGATTAGCAAGAGCAGGCCAAAGTCCCCTTTCTTCTCCTCTCATCTCACATTTGGATCTGTAAATTTATGGTTTTCTCATATAAGGTTTCTGGCTTTTATCTGAAAATCTTTCAGGGATTTTCTGTCCATCTTTCTAAAATTAAACTGCTCTGAACTACTAAGTTGCTTTTCAAAAGTAATCACCCTGTCAACTTGTCATTTTATTTATATTGTCCAGAACTTGTTCTCAAAGTTGCACTCTCCCTTCTTTGTGTTACTATGGAAGAACACTAAAATAAATACACTTTGAATCAGCTGTGCACTGTACACATTAAAAATGTATGGTACAGTATAGACTTTTCTGCTGTAAATCGACTATGGGTTAAGGTATTACTCAGCTAATACTGGTTTAGAATGATGATAAATTGGAGCTACTCTTCATCTATTTGCATTTTCGATAGATCATGTTTCACTGCTGTTTCACTTTTCATGCCTCAAACATCAAATTGCATGTATTTAATAATATTAAATGAAGTATGGACATTAGTTTGTGTGCATTTCTTGCAAATGGTCATGCAGATTTCAAGAAGTTCATGCTTGTGTAAAATCAAAATGACAGCCACAGTGAACTGTGGACAAATGTGTACCACATTTTTTATTATATTAAAAGAGAACAGCTGATTTTGTTTTTTATATGTGGTTTTAATATATAAACAGTTATCTCCTATGTACCATTGCAGCCCTGTGAAAATCATTGTGCTTTGTGTCTACTATGTATGAAAAATATATTGTGGTTAGCACTGCAGAGTGTGACTCCAGTGTATACTCAGGTAATAGACTCTCAGGCTGTCCTGACAGTTTTACAGTGTGAAGGGCCGGTGGGACTCTGGAGACCAGTCTGCTGTTATGTGCTGTGTGCTTTAGTCTCCATCTATTCTGACTGCACTCGACATGAATCATAATGCATTACCCTCCCGTCTGCACTCCTGCTCAAGTTATCAGGGAGTACATGAGTGGAGAGGAAAAGAGGAGACAAGGCTTCAATTACTATTGCAATTACTGTACATCGGGAGTTACGAACTGGAGCATACGCTATGGAAAATGGAAAGAAAAATAAAGGAAGGAAAGAAAGGGTTAAAGGAGACATGAACCAACTGAAGGTTTTCTCATTTCACCACCTTTCCCTCCATCCTAGGTGAGGGCTGGAAAGAAGAGACATCAAGCTGGGGCACAGAATGCTTTCTCATTCCCGGCTGTGCAGCATGACGCATAGATAACTAGCTCACTGCTATGAAAATATAGATGTATAGGAGCTCTGTATATACTCCATTTTCCTTAAAGTGGTTGTGCACTTGGTTTGTCTTTGTCATTTAAATAGAGCATGAAAGAGTGCAAAAGTAAAAGGAAGTAACTGATACGAAAGTGGGAAAAGTCTTTTTTGATTTCCCTTTTTTTATGTATCCCACCAAGCTCATTTTGATTATTGTTTTAAAAATATTAGAAATGACATGAATTTTTTGCAAAGTTGCCAAACCTATATGGAATCTATACAAGCAGCAGCATCTGGCCATACACTTTCCTTTGCCTATTCTCACCTGCTCCCACCACTTTATCTATGGCAATGCAGGAGGCATCCAGTTCCTTGGCAAATTCGTGCACAGCCTGGCTCGGGTCCTCATATGTGTGGGGGTCCACATAGGTTCTGATCCCTGGCAGACGCACTGCAGCAGCACAGGAAAGTTGCATTGGTTACCAACTAGTTAAAAACTCCAAAATAGCACAGCTTACAGTAAAATTGCACTTTCAGAGGAGTCTAGGAAACACACAGGGTGGCAAAAGATCCAACTAACCCTGCACAATGAAACCAAAACCATGAAGACGATATAGTCCTGAGTATTTCAATGATTGAATTTTAGGGAAGAATTTCCCTCAAGGAGCAGACAGGGCTGAGATTTTCTCACTTAATATATTATGCATTAAAGCAACAGTCACTTATCAAATGGATATGAAGACACTTTTAGCTGTTTTAATGGAAAGAGTTTTTTTTACAATTCCCTCTTTTCTCTTTCCCCAGAGAGTCTCTCTTATTGAGATTTGATGGAGGAACAATAACAAAAAGAGGAATTATACCCTTCATAACACATCAAGTTTAAGAAACACTATGTTTCAGAGATATGTTTTATTTTATGATAAACTTGAAAACAAAGGGAAGATATGTAACACAGCTGTATTTTAGTAGTCCCTGTGTGTTAAAATTTATGCTCTGGGTTTGACCCATCCAAACTACTCATGAAGCAGTGGGCAGATGCTCTTCAGTACCCTGAGGAATTCTAGAAGCCTAGGTCAAATTTAAAGGTAGGACTATTTCAAATAAATAACATCTCGTAAAGACAGAAAGAGAGAAGAAACAAGGATTAAAGGGATGAGGAAGTAGCATGAAAAGAAAATTAAATTACTATTTATTTAGTACTGACTCTAATAGTAGAAGTAATATCAAGAAACTTTTTTATTTGGAAAGTAGAAACTAAAGCGCAGATTTAGCCACTTCACTTGGCTGGTTTGGAAAACAGTGTTATTTTGTTCTCCTTTTAAATGAAGCCTCAAGTACTTGTTTCTAAATGGGCCAAAAACATGGTCATAACATGGTCTTGTTTGATTATTGTCTTCTCGTATGAAAAAACAAAGATATATCTAAACTTAAAGGGGAAATCCACTTCAAGCTTTGACATATCTACTCTAAAACAACCGCTATTGGTCAAAAGGTTCTCAGAAGGACATGCATATTCAAATAACATCCCTCAAATTATCTTTTATGTAACTAGCTAGTTCTATCTGTATTCAGTGACTAGTAAAGTACGGCAAGGAGAGACAGAGCCAATTCTCAGATAAACAAAGTCCAGTACTTACAGTGTCCATTGCCAAAATGCAGTCTTTTTTCATCAGGATGTTTGGATTTGCTCCGGCAACAAAACCTGCCAATGCAAACAGAGAAAGACCAGAAGTAGTGCCACATCTTCAATAAAAATTCGCCCACAAGCCCAGCCCAAACGCTACCAAGATCCATGTGTGCATACTTATGTCTGTGTGTATATACTTCTGGCTCTTATAACCCAAAAGAGTATCAGTAAGTCTTATAATGTGATGTGGATTTATACTCTTTCCTGAAACCTGCTGACCACCAACTTCAGCCGTGCTCACATTGGCATTCAAACGCCCGTGTTGTGCATGAACGCACTGAAAAGATTCCATTTATTGAAGATGCTCATGTTTTTTGATTGAGTGGCAACTAAGCCAAGAGCAACTTCAGCTGAAGTGTGTATAGATCTGGACTTTAAAGGACCATACAGGCTATCAGAATGTGTACTTCTTGAGAAAGCTGACGAAGCTGTTCTAAAAAGAACTTCTTTGAACAAATTTAGAACATGTTCTCAAATATTTAATGAATAATGATAGCATTACAATTACAAGGAATCATCAACAAGGTTAAAACACCTTGTAAACCACAGCGGTAAAAGTTCCTTTGGTTATTAACTGGTGTTTTTTAATTTGCCCTCTTTTATGGCACATCATTTAACTTGTTTCTTCTAAGCTTTTGAAAGTACATTTTGGAAAAGTGCACACAGAATCAACTGAAAGGAGAGAGTACAGATGGTGTGACTAAAGGAGACAATGCTCAAGGCAAGAATCCAGGCAAGTGATTGGTGGACAGACCTGCTAATCAGGACGTAGAGAAGCACAGTGAGCAGGATGATGGCTACGGCAGAAGAAATGGCAATCAAAACAACCTGGCTGCTTTCACTTGAGATAGAGAAGGCTGCTGAAAGACAGAAAGAAACAAGTAATAAGCAGTGCTAACTTTGTTTTGTTAACATTACAGCACATCACAATACAAACTTCAATTACCTGCTAGTCCTATTCCAACGTACTGCATGCACATCAAGAATAAATATACCTTTGATTCAATAAGATATTGTATTTAGTTCCCACAAGAGCAGGTAAAGGTGATTCAGCTCACTCTAGAGACACTTACACATATTTGGCAGCAAAATTGATATAAACAATAATGTGCTTTCACAGCTTTTATCCCATGGAACAGTAACAGCTAAATGAAACAACTTAGGCGTGTAACAGACACAAAGTAAAGCAAAAATCTTGGGCAGTATTTTCACATTTTCCCCAAAGCACTTGCATGTTTGCTGCAATAAAAAATGTGATGGTTGAATTCACTTCTGAAATTCTGCCAAAGTTACTGCATGAATATCTAAATTTCACCAACAGCAAGAAAGGAAAGAAAATTGTTCTTGTCAGCGAACATGTTTGAAACAGCTGCTACACAACTGGACATAAGGTCTTCTAACAAAAAAAATTAACATGCACACATCCTGCCAGAGAGGTTTCATAACCCCACAATTCAAAATAAAAAATTGTATGTAAAAGGCTAATGGACTATCATATAATTTCATTTCATTTTAATCTCTACTGAGCTTACAGTCAGGGCTGGTCTCGAACTGGAAAGTGGGGCTGCTGGCTCCATATCCTGCTGCGGTACGGGCTCTGATTTGAAGTAAGTAGGCAGTGTTGGGCTTCAAACCATTCAGGGTCACATTACAACCTCGAGCACGGAGGATTGTGTAGCTGGTCTCCTGCTCCTCCTGTAGAAAAAAGAGAAAAAAGAAACAGGATGACAGATGAGAAATCAAATCGTTTTGAGGAATTAAATATTTATTTAACATACTGATTTAGTACTATGTAATTTATAGACGCAGTAGTGTAAACTAATAATGAATACAATGTGTGTACATACACATATATATATATACATACATATACACACATACAAGAATTTAGTTACTCTGTTACTCAGTTGTATTCTTATATACTCTTTTTCCTCTTTCATCGTCATAGTTCCTTTAACAGAAAGCCTTCAGACATTCATCTTCACCATCTTGTGTTTACTCAGGTGGGCTACCTGGTGT
>NW_024582563.1:1120859-1122335 GCF_018398535.1 Haplochromis burtoni | reverse complement strand
ATGTGTGTGTGTATGTGTGGGTGTGCATGTGTACTTTCTGTTCTGTGCATGAGCCTCCATGTACTTTTTTGTGTGTTGAACACCAGAACGCTGTAAGGATTTAATATGGTCTCAGTGCTGAATTGTGCTTTGATAACATAAACAAAGCTGCAGTAAATTATAGCTGAAACACACACACACAAGACACAGAGGCAAAAACATAGAGATCCTAAGATGGGTGATGTACAGCAGAAGTCTTGTGAATTGTTTTAGTAAAAATCCCTTTTGTCTAAGACTAAATAAACAGCCTAAATTAATTTTATCTGGAGTTCTCTCTCGGCTCTCGGCTCTTTAGATTATAGTGATAAAACACGCAAAAATAATTAGCAAAGTGTATTCGCACAAATTCGATTTCCACAAAGTGCACTAGGAACTGTCTTATCGGTCTGCCCTTTAGCTTGTTTAACGGACACGGAGAGCATGGAGCTACCATGGGATTTCCAAAAGATGAAACACCTCTCTTCTTCTGGGAAGCCTTCTAGTTGGAAATTCCCAAGATTATTACAAAACCTCCCCATCCCCAAATATGGGACATAAAATGTGCAGCCCCTGCAATTCAGACATTCTGACCCATCAGTTTTACAAATGTGCTAGCGAGAGCAAAGTGAGCAAAGCCAGAGGTAGAAAACTGGTTAGCTGTGGTTCATTTAATTATAATGAGTTGGCTTGTTTGTCTGGTATAACCCTTCCCAGGTAGTATTCATTTTAGATTTAAGCTCCTCAATGTATAGTGATTTATTGAGGCCTCTCTTTAATGTTTTGTTTTTTTGTTTTTTTTACTTTTCAGAACAGTTCTATGTTGACACAATATTTGCGATGTTTTTTACAGCTCTGGGTTTTATTTGGTTTGTTTTTGTTAGGTTTTGGCTGCTGCTAACCTCAACTTTTGGGATTAAAAAAAAGTATCTCTCTTTTTATTATTATTCCTGCCATTCTGCAATAAAACACTTTTTTGTATCCAGTGCTTTTTTTCACTTATGTTATATATAAAATTTCACATCTGTTGAATACTGGATATCAAAGGAATATGATTATTTTCAATCAAGCCGCTAACACTATACTTAGTGCCTTAGCTTCACGTGGTTTCATCTTGAAGTAACGTGGTCTATTAAGTTTACACAGATGTCTGGAAAATACACATTTTTATCAGTTAGCAGAAAATACGTTGCAATTTGGTGCATTAGGAAGGCCAATAATCACAGGATTTAGAGCGGTAGCCCACAATATGAGATGAAATGACTTGTGACAAATAACATTTTTGTTTTGCCTCACATTAACATCCCAGTAGAGAACTCCTGTTTTTAAATTTTACCAGTGAAATATGTTATGGTCCAAAATTAAACTATGAAGTGTTTATATAAAACAGTATTTGATTTTATCACCCAACAAAAACAACAAGGCTGTAATTTTATAACTTTCCTTTCTGGCTTCAGTGGG
>NW_024582563.1:1105846-1120839 GCF_018398535.1 Haplochromis burtoni | reverse complement strand
CCCAAATATGTTGGTCCACTGAGGATCCATTACTCTATGCACTATATGCTCGGCATTTTTTGATATGACTGCAGTTTCTACAGTGACAGATGCTAGGCTGGAGTCACTGGTAAATTTCTACTGGATTACTGAATTCTTCTCACTGCAAATGTCTGTTTTAAACTTGTTTAAATCCAGACAGGAAACCACAGCAAAAAAAAAGAAAAAAAAAAGTCTGGCTGTTGATGTAGACCTGAACATCACTTCCTTGGTAAAAGCTCTCTCTTTTAATCTCTTTAATCTTAGTCTGTTTTTGTGTTCTGTTTCACCATCCTGTTTATGTCTATGTGCAATTATATCTGTGTGTCTGTGCATGTGTCTCTAAAAGCCTCTTTCTGTCTCATAAGTGAGTCATGGTGTGGTCTTGGTGTGGGGAATTCGTGTTCCAGTGTTTCTCCTTCTGTGGCCTTTATCCTTGGCATGCTAGTTGCCCTCAGTGTCCCTGTGCCTACAACAAGAAGAGGCCTCTGTCTGGCATTCGTCTTGGGATCTACCATGATTCTCCAAGTTTGCTCTTCTGCGTGGAAGAGCCTTTTGTCAGGGGTTTAAAATCCCTGGGTATGTATGTCTAGTGAGGAGAATCCTATGGGAACTTGCTTTGTGGGTATGTGTGTTTGTGTTGTGTCTCCAGCACTTCCTGAAAGATAATGCGGTTACCAAGCAAAATACCCAGAAGGCTTTATTACAAAATGCTTTACTTTAGCTCCACCCTCATATTTTTCCTGTCCTTTTTGAACGAGCGTGCATTGGTGATAAGTGAGCATGTGTGTGCAATTGGAAAACCACAGCTGAGAATAAGACCTGCAGTGAGCTCTGACCCAGCATCACTCATTAACTTTTCCTCTCACTGTTTTCCGGCCTTGTTTTAACATCTTAGGTAGGGATGGCTGAGCAGAGACCAGAGTTTAGAGAGGAAACAGCTTCTGTCAGCCTACTAATCAAGAGATTAGGGGCCACTGTTGGCATTCAAGCAAACTGATTTGGGGCACACACACACACATATACACACACAAACACACAGACACACACACTGAATCTGCCAGAGTGATTAAACTTGCATCCACGGCTAATTTCACCATCAAATGTCAGCCATAGCCCAGCATTGGTGCTGAAAGCCAGTGTAATTCGTTCTGCACTAATTTCCCTCACAGAAGAATGAGGGACCCCACAGATGCATTTACTGTCTGCCATAAAACTTGTCTCCATTAAGGAGTGGACTAGAGAGGAGGGCAGCATGAGAGATGGAAGGATAGATAGAAGGAGAAGAGAAGCAAAAAGAAAGGAAGAATGTAAAAATTGTCACATGAAAAAGAAAACATGGTGGAAAGGGAGGTCTTCTGATGAAGAGATTTCTTTTATTGTAAAAATAAAACATTATGCACAACATAACGACAACTACATTTTCATTTCATTTAAATTTATATTAACTTAAATTGTACCTGAAAACCCAAAACTACAACTCGCATTAGTTCGAATAACATTTACAAAGACTATAAGGGTTAGAGTTGAGTTAAATGTTATTATTTTCACAGAAATTCAGTCTACTAGGCCAGAGAATAAGTCCAGGATGTTCTTCCAAATGTTAGAGAAAGACTGATGGATATACTACATGGACCTAAAAAGGTGGAAATGTAAGTAAACCTTTTCAGTCTATTCCCCTGGTGAGAAATATTTTCAGGAAATTCAAGTGACCAGTTTTCAGGGTATTTATTTCTCTTTGATGCCTAAATTGGAGACACAGCTGGATTGAAATAATAAAATACTAGAATCTATTCACAAGCAGCTCACGAATTACTATGCCATGTGCGTTTATCTTCTGAATTTAGCATCATTCTTACCAGACGTTTAGAGAATGCTTACAATCTTCCCATCTTAGGTGTACTCCCCCAAATGAGTTAGGGTTAGATATTTTTTCTCTTAGAGAGGCACATTTTATGATACAAATGCACACAAGGAAAACTTTAACAGTGATATATACTGAACCAACCTTTTCGTAGTATTTGATCTCATAGTCAAGGATGATACCGTTGGGTCTTTCTGGCTCCTGCCAGGACAGGGAGACACTGCTTCGAGTTGTCTTCTCCTTTTTGATCACTGCTACTGGAGAGGGAGCTGGGCAGGAGACATAGACAGTCAGAGAGTGAGTTCCGTTAGTCTAAGGTTCAGTGGAAGTTCAGTCCACAGTGTTGAATCCTGGCAATTGTCTATAGTTCCTGTTAGCCTAATTCAGTTTGCTGCTTGGTGGGGTGGCATTCTAAAGCAAAGGCCCAGGGTTGTGAGTGGAACAAGACCGTGTGAAGTAATGTACAAGAAACTGCACTGGATCAACATATCGGAATTTTCTACTGGTTTTAAATTTATCAAAATGTGTATCGATATTTGTCGTTTTAAGTAAAGATTAGGACCAGTAAGATTTACATGTGTACCAAAAACAAGCAAAAGCACGATAATTTCTGCTATTTCTGATCAGAGTATAGTAGTTTGTCCTCCATCACTTATATTTAAAACACTATAAACAATTTCCTCTCTGCTGTCCTCATCCATTTTGGTTAGTCGCTTTCTCTCTTGCCAATCTTCCTCGCCAATCCTTCACCCATGCACCGCTTTGCCTCAGGGAGTTCACATGGTCCCAATCTAGTAATTCAGCACATCTCTCCTTCTATCAAGACTCGCACCCCTCTCTCGTTCTGTGTCTCTCTCCTCACTCCCTTTCTCATTTCCCTTTTTTACTGCTCTCTAATTGCCAGGCAGCTCCAGGGCCAGCTCGGCATCTGAGGCATCGACTTTTAATTTTATTAGACCACAGGAAAAAACATGTTTGTCTTTGAAATGTTCAAGCCTTTCTTGATTGTGATTATATGGCTGCAGAATGCGTCTAAGTGTGTGTGTACATTTACTCGTGTGTATTTCCGCGGGAAGTTATTTTTTCTCCTGTAATGAATCCAGATGGGGAGAATCTGTTTCTATACCCCCTGCTCCTCCTCTTCTCCTCTCCCTCTGCTTCTGATAGTGGGGTGAGGCTGTGCTTTTTATTGGCTCTGTGGTTTATGGTGGTAATGATTTACTGTGTCTGGGTTGCTTAGAGGCAGCTTCAAGTTCCTCTACTCCTCTGTTTCCTTTGCCTTGCTTCCCTTTCTATCTTCCTCGGCATGTCTACTGCTAAGCACTTAATTTGCTGTCACTCTGTTTTTTGTCTGAGGCATAACTGATACAGTATACCAGGCCTGTACTGGTGTTAAAAACTGTCCTTCTTTGTCATTCACTCATAATTTGAGGGCCATGCTGCAGATGTTGAAACAGTGACCTCTACAACACAGGCACACAGTTAGAAGTAATTATTATTGGAAACTAAATTAAACAAGATGCTATTCAATGGCAAAAATCATTGCCCAAATGAGAGAAAATATACAACTTTGCCTTTACTTTCTCATTGTTTAACAGCTATCATCACCAACCATATTATCATATCACTAGAGATATGCAACTAGATATTACTCTGCATCTGAATCACAGTTACTCTGTTCTTAGCATAGTTATGAAATAAGTGGAGGGCAAAGGAGGCGAGAGGAGGAGAACTGTCTGACAGCACCTTGACAGCACAACCAGGACACACTGCTCCTTCCAGGGAAACACTTAATCCAGCTTTTAACAGCTTTGGCATCTATACGTGTGTGCTGGTGTGTAAGTATGTGTGTTTATTCGAGGGAAAGCATATAGACGGGTGGGGCAAGTGCACTGACATACTTAATCCTTGTAAACTCTGAGGGCTGATGGAGAGTGTGCAGCTGCAGGCTGAGATATTTGTTAAAGAGAGAGGGGATTGTAAGTGTGAAAAGCCAGGACAGAGGGTGTAGTACTGAGCTGTGTATGTTGTCCTTCTCGGTGTGTAAATCTGCTTGCATCTATGTGAGCACACTGATAAATGGTAAGTAAAGATGAGTTTCATTTCATCTGATTATCACTTAGACACTAAGATGGCTTTTGATATTCTGTGCACACACAGACCTCTTAGTGTTGATAAGCCCTCTTCAAATCTAATATATATTCAGATTGCAGAGGTAATCCTACTAACTAACCACACACTTACATTATAATGCTTACTAAAAATGTGCTTATTTTTTTATTTTTTTGTCCAAATTTGTATATTTTTAATTTTGCTTTAATCTGAACTTTTGATGCATGTGCATTTAAACATACGAGCACCCAGAAAGACACTTAAAATCTACATTTAACGCTTATCCCTATTTTGTCACTTAAAAGGCACACACACAGCAGACTCTTTATATGGTATGTGATTTATATATATCAAAGCTCCTGCATTTGTAATTGTGTGTCTAGTTTAAAAGTTTCCATAAGTACAGTGTTTACTCTATGCAGTGCCTCTTTTGAGTCTCCCTCTTGGAACTCTCTGAAGCTTAAACTACATGCTGTAGTACATGCATGTTTTCTATCACAAGAAAATCAGCCTGTCACCAAGTCAGCCCAACACGACATTTCACAAAGACTGCTGCAAGTAGCAAGATCTGAATCAGTTATCCAATACAATCCAATCCTCATGGTATTTCCCGTTGAGTGTACCCACAGGTGTGAGGCTGTTTTTACAATTTTGGATCTGTTGTTATAATATTTAACATTTTACATTACTTGATTTTCATTTTTCTCCACACAGCTTTCCTGATTTACAGGCATGTGAATTCCAAGGGGACTACATTACTGATACTGATACTAAGAATAATCAGTACACCCTGTAACCTGTGAGAGAAAGCGTCTCTTTCATTCATAAAGCAGAGGCACCAAGACTCGATATTTGCATGTAACTTTTAAAACAAGCAAAAGACTTGAAGTACTAAAGGTTTCATTGCATTTTGCTTGAAGGCATCTCTACTCTGACTCTGTTTAAATTCATTGCTCTTGCCATCTGCCTATCATCATCGATGTGATGGAGTCTGACCTTGCTGTATGACAGCTTATGAGAGAAATTCGCATCTGTCTGGTCTGTAAAAAAAAAAAAAAAACACCCTTCCAGGTGCTAAATCAACCTTCAAGGTTTAGAAGAAGAGCCATACAGAAAAATAGAGGAACACAGAAAAACTGGGTGTGGGGTTGGTTTGGGACATGACAGGTAGAAGTAAAGGAGGTCGGTAGGGCGGTGGGGGGGATGTAGGGAACCACACTGCTTGAGAAAAAAATGCTGAGCTTCCAAACACAAAGGCAAAATGTGTAGGGGAACACTGAAGGAATGGCAAAAAGAAGAAAATAAGCTGATGAACTAGACTGGGACCTTTGCACATTCCTTGCTAGAGTCATGGATTTCTGAGGTTTGGCACTTTCTGCTGCAGCTAGATTTATTTTACCCTTGGAATTTCACGGCACTGCTTTCCTTTGCCGTCTTTTTCTTGTAAGAACTGGATGTGTGGAGAGATATTTGTATAAAAAGATTGATGGGAGTTTTAGGAGCCCATCCTCACGTTAAGAGAGTATGTTAAAAGGAGGAGTTATATTTTGGAAAAGGAGGAGGACATTCGATCCTGGTCGTTAAACAAGAGAATAGCGGCCTGGGATCGCCTTGTAAATGTCCAGGGTTGATGGTTGTAGTACATATGTTTGAGGTATATAAACCATAGGCTAGGGTATTATTTTATGAGAATATTCAGAAGCACAGGGGGAGGAGGAGGAGAAGCTTGTGTATGTTATCAACATGGTAGCTATTTTTTTTTATTTACACACAGTACTTGTTATTACATATATAATACACTTGCATTAAATGCACTTTTCTTCATGCATGAATCAGCCACTCCATAGTTCCCAGTCCTCAGACCAGCTAAAAATAGAGATAAGCAAAATCTTGCAACCTGCATGAGATGACCAACCTGCTTAACCTAAGATCTGCCAGAGGCTATTTTTTCTTTGTTGTTGGAGAATGGGCCTATGTTTTTACATCAGTGATCTATCTTTTTTATTGATTATACGCAGACAACTTTCAATCAATATCCAAAATGGTTCAAAAGTATTGCTGTTGTGTATAGTCAATTGTCTCAGCTCATATCTTTAGCTAGCCACCCATACATCATGACAGCTCACCCGCTTGGTTGGTGGTGATGGTGACGGCAGCGTACTGTCTCATCTTTGGTGCCAGCGATGACACACCGTTCTGTGCTTCAATCTCAAATGTGTAGTTAGTGTGGGCTAACAAGTCGCCAACCGTCACTGTGGTGTTGTGCAGTCCCATGGCTCTTGGCAGGAAGCGAACATTGCTCCGGCAAGGTTCACAGCGCTGGGTCCCACTGCTGCTGCCATTAGCAGCAACAGCACGGCAACGTTTGCAAAGGACAGTGAAGGTGATATCCCTGCGCCCTCCGGTGTCCTCAGGCCAGCTCCATTCCAGGATAACAGAAGTTTCATTGATGGAAGAGATTACGTTCCGGGGAGCTGAAGGAGGTCCTGGTAGACAGAAGGAGATGAGGTGAGATCGAGAGGCAGGTCACTGGATTTACAGAAGGACAGAACGCTTAGTAGTATAAAAAAAACACACAAAAACTGATTAGTATAGTATAAAAAGGCAGATTGAAAGGAAAGAACACAAAGAAAGGAAAATGCAGCAGCATAACAGACGAAAAGCAATATTAACATCAGTCAGTAGACTGGCATTAAACTGAATTACATTTAACAGCAAAGTCATATGCTAAGTGTAGTACACAGAACATGTAACATGAACTATAAATCTAACTATATGGTCATTTTACTTATTTGCTGTTATGTCTTTCTCTTTGAGAATTGGAGCAGGGTTGTGAAAAATCACCCATTTATAGCTGGATTTGGTGTTTATTCTTCCTTAAATTTCCCAAAGTTGTTCCTTTTTCTTTCATAAGGAAGACAATTCACAAAAAGGCATATATATATATATATATATATTTTTTTTTTTTTCACATATATATATATATATATATATATAATATATATCAATAAGATATTATATATATAATATATTTGAAATATATATATATATATATATAATTTGTGAAATATATATATATATTTCACAATGCATTATTTGCCTACTTGGACATCTTCATGGAAGAAAATTCTTACTATGAGTGCTACACAGTGAATGAGTTGTCGTAATACTAGGGTTATGTTAATGTAAATCAGTGAATCTACTACAGTATGTATGTGTTTACATCTCACTTTCAAATTCCGTAAGAAATAAGAGGAGCATGGCACAGTCGGAGCAAGTGAGTCTGACTCACTCAGACTAACATAAAATCTGTCTTATTACAAACAGATTTCCAGATACTCATATGAAAAACTATGACTAATTACATGGGGGACATAGCAAAACTGCCAAATAGCTCAGTGGGGGAAACTGAGAAGGCAGAGGAAGGAAAAAAAAGATTCAAATGGGCTTACTGGATTGTGTCTTGAGATAAAACGCTTTGTTTAGTTTGTTTTGCTGAATTTACTTCACTCCTAAACTATGCGCAGCGGCTGTCTCAGTTATCTGCATCGCAGATATTTATGTGCTTGAGCCAGAGAAATCAAAAGAAAAATACACACACGATTTGGCTGCAAAGAAGTTCTGATAACTTGGATATCTGCAAGTCTCATGAATCTAACTTTGAAAGACATGTCAAATTACATGTCAAGTTACATGATTCAAACTTTTTAACTCTAAATACAGTTGCACACAAGAAGTTTCTAAAAGTCAGTCATTTAAATATCTAAGTGGTAAAAACAGGTTTAAAACATCAGTAAAAAAAATGTACAACTAACATAACATCCACTGACCACATCAGAGTTTTGAGTCTGCATTTCAGCTTAGCTTTACCCATATGTGCATACATGTATATGCACTGCACTGCTTGTATGCACATGCATACAGGGAAGCTAAAGTAAAAGTCAAAATGATTGAACACATCTTGCACGTGAAACCAAACACAATGTGTTAAAGCTAAAGGTGCAAAACTACTGTGGAAGAAGTTTCAGTCACTTATATTTTCTTGTACTTTAACAGTTTGGATTCGTCATTGAAAATTAAATTCCTCCAAGACGTCAGTTAACTCATTTTACTTTCAGCATTGTACATTTTTGCTGTGTACTGCATGTACTGCAACTTAGAACTTCAAACTCAGAATTAACACCCATGAAAAAACTCAATACTCAAATACTCAGATCAATACTCAGAGTTATGCACAAATACAGTAACAGTGGTGCCTCTGCTTTTGAACACAAATTATTTTGTTATCCTACTAAACTAACACTGTTTATTAATGTTACAGATGCGCTGAGCTGTGCCATTAACATTATTGTTTTATTATATATATAGCCGCTAGCCAGTAAACGCCTCAGTTAAATGACAAACGTTATCATGTGCTATTTAATGCTTCCGTGATGTATAAACGGGAGCATCAGTGACCTCTCCAAATCCCTCAAAGTGTTGTTCATCGTTCTGAAGGTCAGCTACCTTACCTGCTAGCAAGGAGAGGGGCTGCGTACCTGCCTGTCTGCAACTGTGCTGTGTGATAGGGTTGTGCTGATGAGCGACGATGTCGTGGATCAACAATGATCGAAGTAAGCGCAATAGCTCATAACTCAAGGTGAATTTTATTTCATTTACCAATTGGTGCATGAAATCAATATCATTATTATAAGGTTCATAATAAACTTCAAATAGCACCTTCACATCTAAGCAATATTTGTAAGAAAGACATGTCTGGGCATGCAGGGGCGTGCAAACACAAGTTTACACCCAGAATTCTGTATGCTTTGAAGTTAATGAGCGTGGAGCAGCTACACTAATCCATCATCAGCATCAAGTGAGAGAAAACAGAAGAAGATACTTTTGACTGCTGGATGGATTTTTAAATAACCCCATTATGTGACTTTCATTTGTAGATGCTCGCTTATCTTGTTAACTTTTTTTTTCTCCACAGTGTGTATGCAGCGCATGGTGAAGACCGAAGGGAAGACAGATGAAATATTTAACACCTAAACAAACAAACAAACAAACAAAAAAAGAACTGTAGGACAGCTATACTATAGGTCTAATTTAAAAAAGTAACAAGCCAGAAAATGTGATGAATTAATACAGTTTTTGTTCAGCTGACATCTGTCTAATTATGGTCAGCTCTCACCTCTGCGCCTTTTACATGTGGGCCACACTTTGTGTGTCATGAACGGTGCTACCATAATTGTTTAGTTTAACTTCCTCTGCTGCCCTGCAGCAATGCTATCGGTCATCGGCAATGTCACGGTCATGATCATGTGCAAAGCGCCTAACCCTAATGTGTGAAGTGGTCAGCTAAAGCAGGAAAAAGTGGCCCTAATCTCTAATTATTAGTCGGTCAACATTACAATACGGTTGTGGAAAAGTCAAGTCAAGATGAACAGCAACATACTATAATTTTTTAACGTCATATGTAAGTGGTACTGTGCGACATGTGTTACATTTTAATAATAGCAATAATGCAATGATTCATACAGGGAGCGCAGAATTATTAGGCAAATGAGTATTTTGTCCACATCATCCTCTTCATGCATGTTGTCTTACTCCAAGCTGTATAGGCTCGAAAGCCTACTACCAATTGTCATCCTGGGACCTTTTTCGGTCCCTTTGCTTGTTCGTATGAACGCCATTTCCACTGTGTTGGGTGTAGCATAGCGAAACTTGCCACCGGGTTTCGTTTTTGTAAAAAATTCAAAATTTCAGTCTGATTTTCCTACAGCAGCCTAAAACGGCTTAGCAGCAAAAATACTCACACTGAACACCCTAGGGACCGTTTTGGGCCCATTGAAACCCTTTATAAACGCTATTTTTCACTGCAGAATTATGACCTTTAATATCTGGATTACGGCTTAGGTTTCGCTTTTGCTTTGGACTAGAGGCCTTGGAATTGTAATTTTTTTATTTATCCACCAGGTGGCGCCCTTGCTCCAAATTTGATCCGGGGCTCGAAAACAGCCGACAACAGCGGGCTCCTTAGAAAGGCCTGCGGGGAATGAAGCCTCATTTTCGGCGTGCAGCAGCAGCGTCGCCCGCTGATCGGGCGGGACCATTTTCGGCCACTAGGAGCGTTTAGCGGGGTAATTTTTTTCAAATCAACAGGAAATGACGTATTTGTTGTGACGTGGTACCGGAAGTGTGTGTTGGAAAAAGGGATCCGACGCAACATGCCCCGGTCATTGTCGGGAGTTAACCCGGGGAGAATGCTCTGATTCCGGCTTAAAGGAGGAGCATTTGCCGCCTGGAGACCATTTTCTGGTCCGGAAAAAAAAAATAGAAGGCGATCGAAATGAAGGTTAGTGCCAATCTTTAGTCCATCTAAAGGCCTAATTATAACAACAATCAAATATTAATTCAAATGTTGTTTTTTTTTAAATATTTCGTTTTGTTTCGGGCGGCTAAAAAAAACGGTGCGCACATGTAATTAAACTGCGATCAAAAGGGTTAAAACCCCCGAAATATAATTAAAACTTTACATGGCTAGTTCAGGGAGAAGTAGGTCTAAAAGACTGACCAATTTAAAGTGGAAAAAAAATGAATATAAATTTTTTACAGTGCACTTTTTCTGGCGTGGTCGATAATGTGCATTTTATGAAATGCGCTCCTGGAAAAAAAATAAAAGGCGATCGAAATGACTGTTGGTGCCAATCTTTAGTCCATCTAAAGGCCTAATTATAATAACAATTGAATATTACCTCAAATGTTTTTTTTGGAAAATATTCAAGTTTTTTGTTTTTTGGGGCAAAAAAAGCAGTGCGCTCATGTGACGAAACCGGGATATAAAGGGTTAAAATCCGCGAAATGTAATTAAAACTTGACATGGCTAGTTCAAGGAGAAGTAGGTCTAAAAGATTGGCTAATTTAAAGTGGAATAAAATATTAATAAATAAATTTTTTATAGCACTTTTTCGGGCGGGACCGAAAACGGTCCCCAGGGTGTTCAGCGTAAGTTTTTTTAAAGTATCGCACAATTAAGCATATTAGGTGATGTGCATCTCTGTAATGAGAAGGGGTGTGGTCTAATGACATCAACACCCTATATCAGGTGTGCATAATTATTAGGCAACGTCCTTTCCTTTGGCAAAATGGGTCAAAAGAAGGACTTGACAGGCTCAGAAAAGTCAAAAATAGTGAGATATCTTGCAGAGGGATGCAGCAGTCTCAAAATTGCAAAGCTTCTGAAGCGTGATCATCGAACAATCAAGCGTTTCATTCAAAATAGTCAACAGGGTCGCAAGAAGCGTGTGGAAAAACCAAGGCGCAAAATAACTGCCCATGAACTGAGAAAAGTCAAGCGTGCAGCTGCCAAGATGCCACTTGCCACCAGTTTGGCCATATTTCAGAGCTGCAACATCACTGGAGTGCCCAAAAGCACAAGGTGTGCAATACTCAGAGACATGGCCAAGGTAAGAAAGGCTGAAAGACGACCACCACTGAACAAGACACACAAGCTGAAACGTCAAGACTGGGCCAAGAAATATCTCAAGACTGGTTTTTCTAAGGTTTTATGGACTGATGAAATGAGAGTGAGTCTTGATGGGCCAGATGGATGGGCCCGTGGCTGGATTGGTAAAGGGCAGAGAGCTCCAGTCCGACTCAGACGCCAGCAAGGTGGAGGTGGAGTACTGGTTTGGGCTGCTATCATCAAAGATGAGCTTGTGGGGCCTTTTCGGGTTGAGGATGGAGTCAAGCTCAACTCCCAGTCCTACTGCCAGTTTCTGGAAGACACCTTCTTCAAGCAGTGGTACAGGAAGAAGTCTGCATCCTTCAAGAAAAACATGATTTTCATGCAGGACAATGCTCCATCACACGCGTCCAAGTACTCCACAGCGTGGCTGGCAAGAAAGGGTATAAAAGAAGAAAAACTAATGACATGGCCACCTTGTTCACCTGATCTGAACCCCATTGAGAACCTGTGGTCCATCATCAAATGTGAGATTTACAAGGAGGGAAAACAGTACACCTCTCTGAACAGTGTCTGGGAGGCTGTGGTTGCTGCTGCACGCAATGTTGATGGTGAACAGATCAAAACACTGACAGAATCCATGGATGGCAGGCTTTTGAGTGTCCTTGCAAAGAAAGGTGGCTATATTGGTCGCTGATTTGTTTTTGTTTTGTTTTTGAATGTCAGAAATGTATATTTGTGAATGTGGAGATGTTATATTGGTTTCACTGGTAAAAATAAATAATTGAAATGGGTATATATTTGTTTTTTGTTAAGTTGCCTAATAATTATGCACAGTAATAGTCACCTGCACACACAGATATCCCCCTAAAATAGCTAAAACTAAAAACAAACTAAAAACTACTTCCAAAAACATTCAGCTTTGATATTAATGAGTTTTTTGGGTTCATTGAGAACATGGTTGTTGTTCAATAATAAAATTATTCCTCAAAAATACAACTTGCCTAATAATTCTGCACTCCCTGTACTGAATGAAGAACAAAATAGAAACATTTTCTCCTTTTCTTCAACCTTTCCTCTGACCTTTGAAATTTTCTTGCCAACAAATTTCCAAAGTCAGCTTGAAACAACCTTTATCACACCGCTAACAGTAAAAGACCTCTCCTGAGATAATCACGATCATTATCTCCTAACAACTTATCTATTCATTTTCAGCTCTAGCGTTGCTCAGTTTGTCCCAATGAGATGAAATTTGCGTAGTTGACAAGATGATGTTGAGATAATCACAACAGGGACCTGCTGTGATTGTCGTTATAATTAGCATTCTGTCTGCGGCTGCGGGCGTTGATTTATATTTTCCACCATTCCCCACACAGTTTTTTTTTCTTCCTAGCCCCGTTAGTAACGGATGTATCAATAATCTGACATCAGGGAATGCAGTGATTTATTGGTTTAGAGAGAATGCATTTTTGAATAGTTGCAGGAGTCGTCTGCATCTGCAATCCATTTGCATGAGATGGAGGCAAACAGATTCACACAGGAAGTACAAAAGGTGGTAGAAAATGTGACCTTTTAAAAAAATGAGGGATTTTTATCTTCCTGTGTCCACTTATTCACTGTTTTCCCAGTGTGTTATCTCTGGAATTCCAATGTTGTGCTGAAGGTGTTTATTTTCATGGGCAAACATGGACGACTGCAAAACAAGTTGTTTAAAATGTCTGGAAACCTTTATATTAGTGACACAAAATACAAACTGCAACATATGAGACTCACTGACTCACTATGTGATAGCTCACCAGGAAATGTTAGTGCTATTTACACTGGGGGAAAATGCACACTTACGAGTACAGGCCATAGAAGCAGGGTCTCCCTCAGCACGGAAGTAGTTTTTCTCACAGCCACAGTGAAGAGACCCCTCATGGTGAGAGAAACTATGAGGTGGACACTTTGAGCACTCCATATTCCCGAGAGTAGATTTGTAGAAGCCTGCCCTGCACGCTGAAAACAAAAACAACACAGACAGATACATGAGCATCGTGCTGAACCAGCACATCGGCAGCTGTGTAATAGCTGCATTCTTCTTCAGAGCACCTTCAACAATTGCAAGTCAAAAAATGAAAGATTGGACATGTTTAATGCACTCTCTTTGTCTCTCACACACACACAAACACACAGACACACTGACACCAACAAAGTGCTGGAAGGAGACAGAATGTATATCTCCTGTTAATGTAACAGGAATCCATTGGCTGCTAGTAAAAACAATAATTCTCTGAAATGTCTTTGCATCTATTTCCTCCTCCCTTCAACTCTCAGAGGGCACAGCATGAATAATGCAGATTGTCCCCTCAGATAAAAGGGATGTTCTCTTTAAATATCTGTGGTATTAAATGTGCACTCAGCAGCTCTTTTAACTCCTACTCACCACTAATCTGTTGCAATCTGTGCAAGTAGGGTGACACTCTACCTGTGTAAAGTATATTGCATGTGAAAGTAGACTGTATGTGTGTCTGTTTTTCTGTGTAGGATGGAAGATCAAGAGGGGAAGATTAAAAAAAAGACTTTCCCTTGTGTTTTTTCTGTTCTTCTTCCTTTCTCTACATATTTAGTTCCACTCTACTTTATTCAGTGCTCCCCTTTTCTCCCACCACCAAAGGTTGAAACCTCTGTCAACTTATCCAGAGTTATAGTGAGATAAAAAGCATTTAGGCATACAAACTGTCTCTTTCCATGAT
The DNA here is from genome assembly GCF_018398535.1 of Haplochromis burtoni. NCBI lineage: Eukaryota > Metazoa > Chordata > Actinopteri > Cichliformes > Cichlidae > Haplochromis > Haplochromis burtoni. The sequence goes on along the minus strand of NW_024582563.1, from coordinate 1,106,660 downwards.
GGTCAACTGCATTTAGAGTTCACCATCAACAGTACTGTATTTCCAAGCATGAGCGGTATCTCCACTGCCGAACCACAGTAACTGGAAATTCAAGCTCCTATAACCATTCCTCCAGTTCCTGCCACAAAAATGGCAGAAATTTTATATCTTAGAATTGGAATACTGTATGAATGTCCTATCCATCTATCCATTTTCTTAAACATATCCAAGTCAAAGTCAAAGTGATTATAAAATCAATTCAGCTAAGTGTGCATAAGCTGTCTAGATGGGATGTGCTAATATGATGTTAATATAGTACGATTTTTACTTATGGCAGCTCATAGGTGTGTCTTTATGGCATGCTTTTATGGATGGATCTCTTAGGCATGTGTTTCACCAGCTCTTTGAAGACAGATATTTATCATCTGTTTAGCGTAGTACTGCTTTTAATTCTTCATCTCTTACAGCTTATAAATTAAAAGTAAAAAAACAAGGTCTCAGAGGACAATTTCAGTTTGCAAGTCTTCTTTGTTTAGAAGTAAAAAAAGAGCATAATGTATTCCAAGACTGAGTCCATGTGCAGAAAGATCGAGGCAAGGAAGTAATCAGGTTTAAATGTTTATTTTGTGCATTTTTCACTTTTTATGAAAAAGTTTAAACCAACAGCTACTGTGTTTGTCTTTTTATGGCCATTAAGGTGTATTTGATGACCTTTTTATTTTCTGCTGGATTTATAACCAATTGCAGTTGTAATATATGCTCCTTGTAAACCCAGTGTTGTGCACATACTCAGACAAGCTTGCGCTCTCTCTCTCTCTCTCTCTCTCTCTCTCTC
>NW_024582563.1:1096686-1105779 GCF_018398535.1 Haplochromis burtoni | reverse complement strand
ACACACACACACACACACACACACACACACACACACACACACACACACACACAAGCGATTAAAGAAATAGCTAGCAGCATTAGCAGCCAGCCAGCAGAATGTGTGGGCTCAGCAGAACAGATCTGACAGATCCCAGTGGTGGACAACACACTTCTGCAAAAGCCAAGACTGCTGATCCTACTGCCATATCCATCACTGACACTGCCACACCAAGGTCCCTGTGCTGCACTAAATACTACCTCTCCTCCACAATGTGGTAGTCTGTAAGAGAGGGTACATGCATGCATGTGTGAGAGAGTAATATAATGTGAAGCTGATTCAAACACCCCCAGTATGATCCTACTGATGGAAGAGCAACCCCAACACTTGCTGACACACAGAAAACAGACCACCCTGATTGGAGGACATGCCAGGAAATTACACCTGACAGCCAATCGTATAACAGAAGCAGAGGAAATTGCTGGGTTAACAGAATTGTGGAATATAAAAGAGAATTATAGATAATAGGCAAGAGTTAAAATGCATTAGTCTCATACTAGCGGGAGAGACTGATTAGTCTAGCCATGAGCAGACTTTGATAGAGTATGTATGCCACTAACAATTCACCACTGGATAACACCAAACAAAGATGCATTTACCATATATACTGGCCAGCTAAGTCACTGGGCTCAAGTCCAAGTAGATCTGTTTTCTTTTAGGTACTGTATTATACCAACTTCACTCAAGGGTAGAAACAAATCACTTATGCAGACACATGCATATTCATAGGAGAAGTTATTTTTCACATGTGGCAGATTTTTTTCCAAGTCATTTATATCATAGCTTAGAGTTTTGCATGGATATTGCCAGAGAATGTAAATCAAGTTGTTTTTTCCCCTGCATACATGTTAGAAATAGACAAAAAAGGCATGTAGATGTATACATGTTTTTGTTTTTGTTTTTTAGTAAAGCTTGCTCGCACAATAAGGCATTGCAAATTAGCTTGGACTATTTCCAGCTATAGATTAATACACATCTTAAGTACTTGAGCTCATTTATAAATTTCATAAATTTGTGGAACTAAAATTAAATTACTGAGTAGCTTTATTAACCTCTGCACCTACTAAATGAACTTCACATCTTCCATCCATTTATCCATTTTCTTAACTGCTACAGTGTCATTATCCTATTCATCACAGGGCCAGAGGCGGGGCATAGCGTGTAAAGGTGGCCAGTCCATTGCAGGGCATACTAAATGACTCTGGCGAGTCAACACTGAAGACTTTTCAACACATCTATGAAACTTATTGGATACCGAGAGAATCTTAGAGAACAAAATCTCTACTTACAGTATGAGATTTTTCATATGTCAGTGTACAGATTTTTTCATGACCACAACCATATTTTTACAACTGCTGGAAACGGATAATATAGGTCTGCCAGAATAAAAAGCCGCTCTAAAAGAGACTGATGGTAAAATCATATTTGTACCCAGGGGATTAACTCCTCATCCAATCAGGAAGTGTTACACTGACATTCAGAGAAAAATATGAAGGTTTTCCACCATTAATTATCTTTTATTTATTCGCAGTCAATAGCGTGCAAAGGCTCTGTCACTATTCCTACAAGTACTCATTTCTTTAACCATATAAACAGCCGTTCAACTGATGGTCTTAAATACTCACGCACACATAAAGGTATAAGATGATGTCTTTTTACTTTCTACATATCAGCAGATGGAACAATCCTTTTACGCACTTTGAAACAGCAGTTATACACGCACAGAAGTACACACGTGTACACATACACAGCTGCAGAAGCCACATGACACAGTGGTTGAAAAATAACTGGGAATGCATTCTGCTCAATCAATACTCCTCTTCTTGTTTCAGCTGGTCCCTTTAGGGGTCGCCACAGCGGATCATCTGCCTCCATCTCACCCTATCCCTAGCATCCTCCTGTGTAATACAAACCCTCTGCATGTCCTCCTTCACTAAATCCATGAATCTTCTCTGTGGTCTTCCTCTTTTTGTCCTGCCTAGATCTTCAGCATCCTTTGTCGAATATATCATCTCAGCCTTTCCTGTCTAACTCTGTCTCAAAATGCTTAACCTGAGCTGTGCCTCTGACATGTTCATTCCTAATTTTTTTCCATCCCAGTCTCTTCCAATGAAAACCTTAACATCTTTAACTCAGCTACCCTACAATTTAGCCTCCTATCTTTTCCATAGGATTCCCATCATTTCCAAACCGTACATCACAGCACATCTAACTATTATCTTGTAAACCTTCCCTTTCACTCTTGCAGCTGTTCTTCTGACACAAACTTCCTCTGACACTCACCTCCAGCTATTCCACTCTCTTCTTCACCTTTCTTGTGTATTGTCCATTGCTTTGAATTTGGTTGACATTGGGTATCTAATCTCATCTTCTGTACATTTAATACCTCTACTTGTTGGATCTTCACTGTTACACCACTCTTCATCTCATTCAAGCACATGCTTTCTGCATTACTTCTACTGACTTTCATTCCAGAGCATACCTCCACCTGTTCAGGCTCTCTTTCACCTGCGCTTCACGCTCACTACAGGTCATAGTGTTGTCTGCGAACATCACAGTCCGTGGAGTCTCCTGCCTGACCTCATTTATCAACATATCCATGACCACTGCAAACAAGAAGGGGCTTCCTTTCCAATAATTAGCATAAGTGCTAGATCATTGGTTTCATTTTGTTGTATTTATCCACAAGGCCGGTCCGTGAAAACATTGCCGGACATAAACTGGTCCGTGAAAAAAGGTTGGGGACTGCTGTACTAGATGGTCTAGCCATCATCCATTCATCCATCCATCCATCCATCCACTTCCGCTACACCCCAGACAAGTCGCCAGTCTGTCATAGGGCTAACACATAGACACAGACAACCATCCACACTCACATTCACTTCCACAGTCACACCTATGGGCAATTAAGAATTTCCATTTAACCTATTCCCACTAACTACATGTCTTTGGATTGTGGATCTAGTTCCTTGATTTTTTTTTACCAGTAGTGATCATTATTATAATTTGGTGTCCAGTCCAGTACTTCAACAATTCTACATGCTTTGACTGCTGTTTAGGATGGAAGGTCTCATTTCGTACAAGACTTCCGTTCAATGTCTTTATCATCTTCCATTAAAGGAACTCAAGGGGAAGAAAAATCCTGTTACGCTGATGCTGTTTCCCTTTTTTTTAAGTAGAAAATCTGTGATATACAGCTTTCAAGTGGCACCTGCAGTCTGTGTGTGAAAGGTCGCCAAAACTCAGCAACAAGGTAAAGAACTGGGAAAATCCAAATCACTACACTATTAAAAGATATTAAGCTCATTTTATTAAACTACCTTGTGATAATTTTATCAAAATGTGATGACATTCAGAATGTTACTTGTCACATGATCAGTGTCTTAACCCCTGAAGATAACTTGCAAATTGATACATGTTACAACAATCAATTTACATTGGGAAAGTGGGAAAGTGCTCTGCCCTTGACTCCCTATCATTGCATCATGCTTCAGTCTTGATCCCAGCATAGTGCTTTCTCCCATTCACACACTTCAAGGTTAAGTCTAGCTGCAAACAGAGCCAAACCAAAACGCAGGCCCAACAATTGATTTCCTGTTTCCAAACCACCTCTCTTTTTCACTCCAATAAGATTGCAATGACTTTCACTCTTTCTCTCCTCCTCTTCCATTTCCCTCCATGTCCGCTTCCCTTCATCTTGCACTCCCTCCTTGAGTTCTTTTCTGCGGCTTTTCCCTCTCATTCTTTTGCTCCAACTTTCTTTCCTTAATTGGAATAGCTCTCTTTGAAATGGAAAAGTTATTTACTTTGACAGCTTAGGCATTTGGCTGGCGGTCTTATCCAGAGCCACTTGTAATGTTACTGGAGACATGGCAACAGTAAACATCTTGCCCCCTGCCATGAAATCCTGCTTTAGGCAGAACCAGTAACAAGTTACAGAAATCTCAGAAAGGTCAAAGTCTTTTATGAAAGGGTGGCATATTTTAGTGGGATTTTTTTTGTCTTCCTAATAATGGGGTTGATGTAGAAACATGTTAAGCAAACTGTTGACTAACGCATAAAAATACACATGTTTTTTTTAATATTCAAAGTGCAGTTTTGCAGTTATTTTATGATCTCCCATCTTAAGTTTTTTCAATGCACTTCAGTTTGGCATGAAATGTTAGATATAAGCGGCTATAATACACTAATATTGCCATTTTTATTACCTTAAAAAAACCTGCAAAATATACCCGAGAAAGTCTTATTGAGGTAAGAAAAACTAATTTATGAATATATAACTCAGTATTCTGATATACAGAGTAACATGGATATCCAGTACGCTGAATTGCAAACAATTTGCTGAAGTTAATATGTCTGTAACCCAATAAACCAAATTAATTTTGTCAGAAATATAAATGAAAACAATCATCAGAATTGATAGGCTGTGTCTCAAGGCAAATCACTACACATTTTTATCTCTTTATGTTCAGTTATCATGTCATTTACCCTGCTAATCACTACTGGGACATGTGAGAATATATTCAGATGTCAGTAGTCAGTATTGTCGACCAATGTTATTCTCTGCATTTTCAAGCCTCCAGAAGGTCAGGAGCAAGAATTCATTTTAACAGTGCCTCCAATTCAGGTTTGTTTTTTGTTTTTTTTTTGTAAATGGGATGAAAGCTACTGAAGCCAATTGAATAACAAGAAGGGTTTTATTAGACTCTAAACTTTCAGGGTCATATTTTTTGATCCTTTTACTGTTTTTGTTTGGGTCACTTGTTTGCACATAGCTTGCAAGAAGAAGAGGGGATGTAGAAGTGACAACAAGTTTATTACAGTTTCTTATTTTTTCTTTCTTTTTTTTGCTAGATTTAAACTATAAATATATATTTTTTTGTTTGCTACTTTTTAATACCAGTAAATAAACCAATCTGTATCGAAAAACTTTGGTATTGCTGTATTTAATTAAGACTAAGTTCAAATTCCTCACTAATATTAATTAATGAACTAGCTCTGTCAAGAGCACCTATACATGCTACATCAGTTTCAGACCATGCTATTTAGTTTTGCCACCACAATCTCATAAGTAGCACTTTTAGGAGCAATAGGAATGAAGCAGCTGGCATTGCAAGGTGAGCAGCGGAGGGCCAGATTGGAGTATAGATACTAACTGCAGGCTAATGACTTGGGAAAACCCTGCTATTCAAGTCTTTTTATCTGCACTCACTCAAAGAGGTGCTTTTGCTGCACAGAGGGACCGCTTGTGTGTTTGTGAGCATGATTTCAGACTCCGAATACCAATCATTAAACCTCCCAGTTCCTTTAATGTTTGTTTAAAAGTTAGGATGAGTATGTGTTATTGTGCCTGAGAGTGTGCTTTGTACATGTGTGTTAGATTTCACACGCAAACTGGCATAGTAAAGCTTAATTAAGTGATGCGGTCCAACAATGATTTGCATAATAAAGCAGCCTGATGAGAGGGTAAGTGGAGGACCAAAGGAAATAGAGGAGGATGAAAGGAGGAAGAGGAGGAGGAGGATAGGATGAGTTGAAGAAAGGATGAAGAGGAGGAGGACGGTTTATACTACTGATACTTTGATACACAAGCAAAAAAAGCATATATTTTTGAAGTTAGATACTCAAAGGCACATCATCATAGTAACAAACCAAATACTATATGTGTTTGTTTTAAATATATATAAAAGCAAATTATATGATACAGGGTTTATGTGAAGTAACGGATCATTCTTTGTGTTTTCTAAAAGCAGATTCACCAGATGTAGCCTTTGAAATTAAACTTCATTAATTCCAGCAAATTAAAATCATGTTAATTAGTGTCATGTAATCATAAAACAAGCAGTGTGCTAACTGCACTATATTAGATTTTAATTGGAGCAAGTATCGGCCTTCATATATCAGTCTAATCTTCTTGATTTAATAAAAAGAGGAAACTCAAGCTTCCCCCCCCCTCCCTTTCATATTCACAAAAGCTTCAGTTTGAGAGAAAATGATCAAAATCAACAGAACAGATGCCAATTAAAATATATTGTTTACTGAGATGCTACACGGTGAAATCAGCGTAGCATTTTTAAATCAGAAAAGCACTGAGATGAAAACACGACATGTTTTGAATCTCATATTTATAGTAAATTTCACATTTTTGTTGTTTGTATCTGCGCAAATTACATAGGTCAAAAAAATCTCCCCATCATCAGGAATTTAAAATGTCTTGCTAATATATTTTTTCCATTTTATTATTAGCAAATACAATGAAAGCTACTCTAAGTCACAATACTCCACATTGCATTTGATTTGACAAGGGCACTTTTATTAAAATAGCATGTGTGCGTATGTATGTGTGCAAAGCTGCTGTGAAGGACAATAAACTGGGACAAAACAGGGCAAGGACTCTACTAACCCCACACATGCAGAGGCATGGATCAACTCCCTGCTGTATCCATCAAGGATGCAATAACTGTTTCCTACACACTCCAGAGATTAGCCAGGTCAGTAAGAAAATCCAGGGCAACCGGCACACCAGCCGGAACAAACTTCAGAAACATACACACACGTACCCCCACACACCCACACCCCTACACACCCACCCACCCACACAGTGAGGTTATGTTAATTTCAATAATAAAGGGGTGATGTGACTGTAAGGAGGCAGAAGTTTAACCTTGCACTTGATGGAGTGATAGTGGAGAAAGTATATAGCAACTTTTTTTTTCGTTGCTATATACTTTGGTTTTTCTGCCAAGAAAAATTTTTCCGATGTCTCTATTCTGCAACTGGCTCAGGATTTTAATTTGTACCTGCCACACATAGTACGAGGCATAAAAGTGTGAGAGACATAGACCCTGGGGACTAAATTTTCCATCTCTAGCATTAAAGGAAGGAAATGCTTGTTATATATCAATAAACAATGAATTATGGTTAACCTCATTCCAAAGACACAAATGATTTCACCTTCCCTAATTATTGAAAATGAGTCAACAGATATCAGTTGAACAACTTAAGGTAACAATGTTATTAGCAAATTACTCCCCCCCTTTTTTTTTACCTCTTTGAACTCATTTTATGAGCATTTACCAAACAATATAGGCATTTTATTTTATAGTTAATGCTTGTTTCTAGAAAACCTTTTCAAAATATTTCTGAGTGGTTGACTTTTGCTAAAGTGCTGAGCGTCCCCCCAAAACCTGGATTCAATTCTTGTTTAAACGTTTATGATACAGGTTATAGTCAGTGCACCATTTATTTAACTGCATGCTACATCACTGAGTTTGCTTGCTGCAAATAATAAAAAGTGTGTACTTACTAAGTGTGTACATTTAACAGATGGATTCTAGGTCTTATATTAATGATCCCATAAAGAAATTTCTACACTTTACATAAGCCCTTTTTTTTTTCATTGTCCTGATGTCTGCAGAAATGTTGCTTGTCAATAAAAAGTGAGTAACTCATTTCTAGATATCATACTCTTTAGCATCATATTAACTTTTCTGCCTTTATCCACTACACAAGACAAAAAAAAAACAGTCCTTGTTTTTAAATTCAACACATGTGGGGTGTTTATCTGTTTGTATGCAGTCACTGTGTTTGAAGAAGACATTGGCCTCTTATTGCCCTCGCACTTGCCCAAATGCAAGTGCACACACATACATAGACATTCCACTTTTACAGTCCCTGGCAACACAGCAGTCAACCCAATCAGCATTTAAACCCATTTGTCTCCCCTCATGCTTTACAGGGCTATTGTGCTTCTGTTAACACTAGCGATAACCAGTCATGTACACATGTCGTCATCTTGTTGATTTAGCTGGCCAGGCTATAGTACCCTAAACCCATTTATGGCAGTAGTAACAAATGGCAACTGCATTACTATTTGCAAGCTTTTTTATGAGAAACTGATCTGTAGTTGACAGATTCCCATCTCTTGCTTTATTTTCTAGTTTATTTTTCCAGAAAGTTGTTTTTTTTTTTTATTATCGCTATTGAAAAAAACTTCATAATAACAGTACTGAGCATAAGCAATCCATTATTCGAGATGATGAAACTCACAACATCCTCTCTTTAAGTGCATGTCAAGCATTCTGTGTCGCTGTTATTCTCTGAAGAAATACTTCAAAGCCAAACATATTTATCATTTGAAATCGTTTACTGTAAGAGCGAATACGAGAAATGGAAACTGTTTTTAATGAACAATATTTTTTTTGTATGTTTTATGCGTATTGGGGGTTCTTAACAGGAAAGAAAAATATTTTTTAAGATGCAGACAGATAAAGAGTATAACAAAGAATGGATAATGGGAAAACTGAAAAACATACGCAAGTTGTAGTGCAGTTTTCAATAAAATGAGGAAATGTGCTCATATTTGCATGTCTGCTTGGGTGTGTGTGTGTGTGTGTGTGTGTATGCGTGTGTGTGTGTGTGTGTGTGTGTGTGTGTGTGTGTGTGTGTATGCGTGTGTGTGTGTGTGTGTCTGTGTTTCTGAAGGAGTGAGACAGATAGCGGAAAGCAGCCTTGTTTTTCCAGTGGTGACCGTTGTTCAGTAACTCCTGCTTCTAAAAGTAGGAGAGCAACTTCGCAACAGCTCTGGGCACAGCTGGATGAATTTCTAAAAAAGAGAGGAAGATTGATGATGGGGGTGCACGAAAAGCAAACAAGAACGGTTATTTATAAAAAGACATGGAGCACCATAGAAAGGATTGTACAGTTAAAATGCTATTTCTACTAGTTTCACTTCTCTATTGGCTGACACGCGCACACATTCATATAGAAACACACCCATCGCTATTTTTTTCCCTTTTTTTCACCCTTCTTTGTCGCACCCTTGTCTGTCAGCCAGCCCTTGCCTTAATGGACCATACACACAATTACTACTGATTAATCTACCACTTAGCATTTTGACCCCACTCAGGCAACACACATGCATACTCGCACCACTTAACATTCTGGCCCTCCCCTGGTATCGCTGGCTTCTCAGGTACCCAGCATGCTCTGGGGCAGCCCCGCTGAGACCACTGCTGTCTGAAGAGGATGGTAAAAGTGTTCATTTGTGTGTGT
>NW_024582563.1:1007451-1096666 GCF_018398535.1 Haplochromis burtoni | reverse complement strand
TAATTCAAATATTTTCTCCTTTTTTAAAATTAATGATGATACAAATTTTATTTTAAAGGCTTCCCCAACATTACATCTATATCTATATTTATTTGATGTCTTATAAATACGGCTCATGCGTTCTCACTCCAGTTTAAAGTCCCCTCAGTACTGTAATTCAGATTAATAGGCATCCATGTGATTGCTGACACTGAGCCTCAGTCGGGGACATGTTACTCTGCCTGCTGAGGTGCGTGTGTGGGGAATTAGAGTAAAGAACACTTTATTGCCAGAACACCTGAGAACAGTTGAAGGAAACATGCAGACAGATGCATACTAACACGCACATAAACACACATCGCATATGACTATGCTGACAGGCACCTCAGGCACAAGCCTCAGAATGTAGCTGCTGCCATATGCTAAAGAGCCCCCGGGCTCCTTTCACTTCAGACAATATGACACTCTGGTTTTCATATAGCCCACAGTGTTACTCTCAATGGGATCTATGTAACCAGTACTGACGAGGGGTTGTTGGGAAACAATTTAAATAGAAGAGAGAAATATTTATTGGAAACTGGTAAATCCTGGGGGTTGCTTTCTCAGTTTTGATATGCTTTATTGCCGAGTTAACACATATAAGTTTAAAATCTGATCAGCACTTAGTGTCGATTCACTCTTTCTTGTTTTAATAATGTGTCAATTATGCAGTCTTTCATTCTGAAAACAAATAGCGACAACACTGGCGTTCTGTAATCTGACACCCCAACATCTGGTTTTCATTTGTTACTAAGGGAAACAACATAAACTACTGTAAAAACAGGGATATAATTCAAGCAATTGTATCCACTTTGAGTTTCCACTGTGTAAAGCTAAAAATGTTTTTTCACTTGGGCTTCAGTGAGAGCCTTCTTAGATCATGCTTCCTAAGAGTGTGTTTTGCCATGTCTTGGACTTTGGAAGGAAAATAAACATCCATGTGTGTTGAAATTTAAATTCAGTAGAAAACTGTTGTTTTTAGAAATGGTAAAAAAAAAAGGTCCTTCATCTAAAGCTAGGATGCACCTGATTTTAAAGACTTAATTACCCTAGTGCATTGCAATGTTATCTCAAAAATCACATTAAATCAGATATGTTGCACGTACCTCATTAGTTCTCACCTTGAAAGTGAACAACACAACAAATTTCTGACAAAGACAGGAAGGTCAGAATGTATTTGTACAGTGCAGGCATGAGGGGGCCAATAAGATTCCCCCATATGTAGCAGGGAATATAACAGGCAATTTAATCAAGGTTTCTTATAAACATAATAATAATGAAATTCTCAGCTTTATACCAACATTGAAGCCCATTCTACTTACAGTGTTGACCATTCAGATTAGTGTTGTTTTATGCTTTATTCCATTATATACAATGTGCAAAATCAAGCTTTTTTAATGCCGTCCATTACAGCCAGTAACTGTATTATACTGCTGTAATGGGAAAACACATCTCCTCAAGGAAATAATGTACAAATGCTGTTACATATTTTGGATTACTTTTAGAGGAGCTTTAATAAATTGTTGCCATATAATTAGTGAACAGTGTTTCAACATCTTTGAAACTGGACAGTGGCCACTTACAGGTCCCCTTGTAAAAGATTAATTAGCTAGTGAAAAATGGGGAATACACAGAAGAATGCCTCAGTTCATGATCCACTCAGAGCTGGTATGTAAGAATTTGTGAAAATAGCACAATGGGGTCTTATCAGGCTGTAGAGACCAGAGCATTTAGAGGTTTTGGTAGTGCTTAACCACTTTGTTAGTATGTGTCCATCATATGCTTGCATCTGTGTGTAAATGTGTGTCTCTGTGTGTGTATAGAGCAGGATTCCTGGGGCAGGTGGCTCAGCAGTGGTTGGGGTAGAACAGCACTAAATCACTCCTCAAATGACACACCTCACCACGGGTGTCCCACCATGTGTTGCTGCTAAGAAAGAGGAGAGAGAGAGAGAGAGACGGCGAGAGGGAGGCAGAGAGAAAAACTCATGGGCAATGGTTACTGGGTCACACAGAGAGAAAGACAGAGAGACAGAATGAGGAGAAACCTCTTTAAAACCTTCCTATGAAACAGAAACTTTTGATTGAGATGTGTGTATGTTATGCTTTGCCTATTCCTATCAGTGTTATGAGGTTACACGTGCGTGTGTGGGCTTGTGTGAGTGACAGACCAGCGCAGGTGAACCACAGACAGGGCCAGACATCCTGGCACGATCAAAATACACATCAGGACTCTCGTCTTACCCTCTTCTTCCCAGCTCTTCTCTCTGCCCCTACTCTCAGTCTCCCATCACCCACGGCTGGAGCAGCGTACAGACATGTAAGGTGAGTTAATGTCAGCGAGTAATGCTTATTTTTATACATTTGTAATTATTTTCACATGTGATTACACACCATCCTATGTGTTACTGTGTGTGACATTTAATACCTATGAGCGCATGTGTATTCAGATGAGCGCACACCGGCTTTAATCAAATTAAAGGCACATGCCCAAACATACAAAGACAGACACAAAATCCTGCTGAGTGTGTAAACAAGATGTTGTGTGGAAAGTGGGTTTGGGATAATGAGTCAGCACTGACTCATAGATAGAATTCACATGAGTCCATTTAAAACAAACTCCTTGAACACGCACACAGATAAAGTGCACACCACCACAGTTGCTGTGGGAATGAATAAAAGCCCTGTGAAACAATGCACTGGAAACAAATTAAGATAAATTGAAATAATGGCAAAACCTTAATTATTAAACATGTAAAGACTGTTTAGAATGAGGAACAATATACGCAGTTTATAAATATGAAAGAAGAGCTACACTAGCATATTTTAACTGATATTATTGTCATATAGCTGCAAAACCTGGTAGGTTCATGGGGAATGTGGACTTAATTACTAAGGCGGAGCCATAGATTACTGAAAATATACCAGAATGAAAAAACTGTAAGCTGTATCATAGAGCATTATTATATTAAATGTAATTAATGTGTGCTTTATATGGGTATAAAAGTATCCATGACTAAAGAGTTATCCTAAACAATGCTAATAAATCAAAAATCTGAAATGCTTTTCACCTTCATTTATTCAGAACTGACACAATCATGCCTTCCTAAACTTTTGTTTCTGTGACTTTCTGTGCCCTTGGGATGCAGAGAAGATGATGTTTGGTGATAGTGAGGCTGAGATACTTGGAGAAGTGCAGGTTCAGCAAAAGTGCATTTCTAGTGTGGCGCCCTGCAGAGCTAATGTTAGTGGGAGATTGTGAAGCTCCAGCACATTGCAGTGGGACACAAATGTTAAATGACAATTACAAAATATGCTCTGCTCTGGATCCTACATTCTTACAGGCACTCATACAAACCTTGCACACTAACTGATAAACTCAATCATGTATATTGTGTCGCCAGTTAGTCACGCTGATGGAACTGGCAACTGAGACAAGAAATACAATATTTCCAGACACCACTTATGTCATTTTTGCATCCCTACAAATACAATCTAGTGACACAAACATATTGTACATGAATGCATATACACAATCAACAATGAACTTCACACTGTGTAAAACGTCCCTCACTCTATCTCAAAAAGCTCCAGACTTATAGTACATCATGACAGTCTAAAAACTGTTTCAGAAGCTTTACCTGCCATGGGAACAGTTACATGTTGCAGACACAAAGAAATCCAGTTTTAAGGTCTTATCCCGAGTGCCTTATGTGAAATTAATGAATACAATGACAATCTGCCAAGGACAGCATCAACTTAGTTAAGCTCCTCTTTTCCCACAGTCTATACTGTTTGTGGAACATTTAATTGACGGCATTACTAATTCTCTTGTATTTTCCATAGGAACCAGAAACCACAACAGTAAATCAATTAATTAATCCTTCCTCCTGAAAATTTCCCTTCTTAAAGATATTAGTTAGCATTACTTAAAGTTGTTATTATGAGGAATGGCAGGAGCCAGAAAGGTTCTCACTGGCATCATTCATCAAGGGAGAAAGAAGACATTCATCATAGGGTTGCTAAAGAGTCTTGTAAAGAATGTGCTTCCATGGGCCATTTAAGCTGAAACCACAATTTGAATCCTTTTGTGTATTATTTTAGCATTAAGCAACATTATTAAGGACCCATGTATATTGTTTCTTTCTACTTGAGAAATGGTCTGCAATTAGGGTAATGGCTAATATTTAGGAAAACACATAGCTGGATGGACATTGTCTGTTTCCCCCGTTTCACACACACAGAGACAATCATGCATACATACGCTGGTGTCCCCCCTTAATACTGGGGCTAGTGACAGGCTGAAAGGCGAGAGTGATGGATGGGAAGGGCTTAATCACCTTTAATCAGCTCTGTCCTTGAATAATGATGAACAGCCATCTTTGCACACACACAATGCCGGAAAAAAGGGAGAATCTTTGAGAAAAGATGTGTGACGCATACTTGTTGAATTTATAAGTAGTGGCAGATGTTGTTCTTCTTGCTCTGCTTTCACTCCACACATCCACTTTGTCAATGCAGCAGATGCTGTGAATTCTTCTGCTTTGCTCAGGCAACGTCATGAAATTATCTTTTGTATGTAAAGGGATCAAATAGCATTTAACTCAGAAAATACCAGGCGGTTTGGATTTCCTTTATTATGTGCCTGCCACTTTAATACATATATTTCATGTTAAGCTGAGACAGAGATGAAATCAAGAGACAAATCGAGAGCGAAGTGTAGTTTAAGGCAATTGATTTTCTTCTTTGCCACTAACTTTTCCCCTCACTTTTTAGTTTATGAATTATACTTCACGCCTCATATGAGGAAATCTAAAATATGCACTTGTGATAAGCAATTCAAATTTTGCCAGAAACTTATGAAAGTAATACTTGTGGTGAAAAAAAATGAATAAAAAATAATTTAAGCCAACTAAAAGCTATATTAACCCCATCCTTGACCCCATTCTCCCGTTGAGCTCCCATCAACCATCGTGGACTTGGTGTGGCTGACAGGCAGCTGAAGGGCAGTGCTGTCAGGGAGGCCAAAGGGGGAAACGTGGGGGGCCTAGTGGGGCAGCTGAGCCCCAGTACAATGCCATTACAGTGGGGATGAGAACTGCATGAATGACCTGAGGAAATCATGGGGCCAGCAGGAATGTTATCCTGCTGGGCGAGCACATGGTATTTCACTCTACAGCAGGGTGATAACCCCACTCTTCCCAATAACAGCTACTCAGGGTAGTCCATCATTAAAAAGAAACTTGGTGAACGATTGTCATCTCAGGCAGATGCAGAATGCATAGAAACGTGAAAACAACTTCAGGATCTTTACACGTTATCTCCTGAACTCATCACACTCTTTATTTCTTTTTAGATAACTGATTAGAAGAAAGAAAGTGTACTTTATTGGTCCCCGTGGGGAAAATCGCTCTCTGCATTTAACCCATTCACTCAGTGAAGCAGTGGGCAGCCATTGGGCGCCCGGGGAGCAGTGTGTAGGGACGGTACCTTGCTCAGGGGTACCTCAGGGTAGCTGTTCAGGGGAATCGAACCCCCGACCTTCCGATCATGGGGCCACCACTCTACCTACTGAGCTATCCCTGCCCCCCATTAGTTGCACCGACGAGAGATTTTCTGAGTTATGATGATATTCTCAGATCTTCTTTCAAACCTTCAGAGTACTCTACTGCTTAAGCAAACATAAAATCATCCTTCCAGTGTATCTGACAACAGTACATGTGAGCGGCCTCCTGTTAGGGTTACCTTGAGTTCTATGTATTCTCATGTAAGCCCATTTTTTTAAGCTTTAAAAGACCCAGCAAGCATGTTACAACCCCTCACAGACTAATCTTTAGTGCATTTTACACTTCATTGTTAGTCACTACAGGTTACCCAGGTTCACTGGCTGACAGAAAGTCTTGCAGTTTAAAGTCACTGGACCTCAAATGGTAGGGAGAACATTCCCAGGACTACAGGGTATGGGTAAGCAATAGCTGCACAGTTGTCAGCCAGGCTAACTATGACCTTATTTTTGTCCCCACAAATCTAATTCTAATCATACTGTGTTTTTAACAGTGAGTTATAATACAAATTTAATTCAGCTGTCAATCAGCTTTCCACTGACAGATTACAAATAAAAATAAGCAACAGTCATTTTCATGTAATCAAAAACCCACATGTATTTTAAACACTGTCTTACTCGCACACTAATGTCTTTTATTTTGATCACACAATTCCAGATTGGCATCATCAAGAAGCACAGTACCAGACTTTTGTCTATCTGTTGTTGTTGACAGTTCTCTTGGAACAATGCTTTATTTTTTCAGCTGGATAACAGAGATAAGGCTGCTGTAGATGTTCTACATCTCACTGCTGAAGTTTATTCAACTTGAGGCATGAAGAAACAATAGAGGCCTATTGGGTAGATATGGTTATGGGCGCTGCAAATATACAAAGTGAGGCATCAGCTTCTAAAGACAAATTATATTTAAGACAGAGAGACAGAAAAACTTACACCATACTTGTGACAGAGGTGAAGTAAGTGCACCCAGTACGAACTTGTATATGTAAGGGTAAACATACAAAAATTACCACAATAACACAATTTAAATATGTGCTTTTTACAAACAGTAAAAAATAGCTTCTCAATTACTTTGTTTCACGGACATGCTAAAGATGATTGAGCTTTCCTGCCACCATGAGCTATTTGGGGTAGAGGGTTTTGACCAAAGACATTTGAGTGGAGTGTCATGGATCAAACCACTAATGTCAGGAAAACCTGCTCTACCACCTGAGGCATGGCTGCTCATATTAAAATTGATATGAAGTTTACAGTTCAACAGTTTGTGAAAGTTTAAGAATGTGCTCTAATTGTCCTACAATGCTACCTTCAATATTAATGAATTCTAACCTCAAATTATTGCATTGTAGCCTGTGTTTGGTTTTCTAAAAATCTGTCTGCATAGCCAGAGTAAATTCCCATTTATTTATTTTAGTTTTTGTATGAAATATTGACTTAAGTACTTTTAATTTTTCAAATGAATACTGGGTATTTGTAACCATTGTCCAATGTTAACCAGATGTTAAGGGTCAAGTGCAATTAACTGAAAATTATGTGGTATGCTCCATCTAATTTGACAGGCTTCCTCATCTTTCCCATGCTTTGGAAGTATCTTTTTTTGCCAGTAAAACCCTTACTCTCTTTCCTTATTGTTTTTATAGGCCCATAAATAGTCCGGGCTAAATTAATGAGGCCACAGAGACAGTGATGGAGGAGTGAGGGGATAAAGGAATGGAGAGATGAAAGGAATGATAGATGGCATCATTATAACACAGCACATCTCACTTAACAGAACTGTTGGCTTTGGAAGTTTCGTGTTTTAGCATGTGCCAATTGTAGTCTCGCCATGCTTGAATGTACAAACACACCCACCCACACACACACACACACACACAGAAAAAGTGCTTCAAAGCATCATATCCACTCGCACACACAACTCCAAACAGATATACATAAACATATACACAGACATACACACACACAGTGCACACCAAATCATACACATACAAATGCACGTAGAAGCTTCCACTCTCAAGTGGCCCTAAACATACACAGATGACAGAAAAGGCTTTGCCAGCACAAGCCGCTTGCACACACTCACCATCATAATTAGCTCAACTGCAGTTATGAGAAATGACGATAGAGCCTATTCTTTCCCCACCTGGGGACAATTTACTGAGTATCTCAGTTAAGCTGAGCACATTCGTAATTAACGCTGAACCTCAGCAAGTATGCTAGCTGATAGCAAGACTCGGGAAGAGCACAGCTAGGATGAGCTATTCTTCACACTTAAAGGAAACTTAAAACTGATACTTGGAATATCAATTACTGTAAAACTAGAATAGGTTTGCAAGAGAGGAATGCAGAATAATTGTTTATCATGTCACACCCAAATGACACTTTCATGATCACAGATATTACAGAGTACAGAAAGGTAAGATTATTTCTTATCATTATAAATTTTATGACTATTTCTAGCTTTTGAGACAGTAATGAAACACAAAAACTCAAATAACTACCTTTCTTTTTTTTCTTTTTTTTTTTTACCAAATTATGAATATCAATGAAGTTAAAAAAATATTGAACCTACATTAAAAAAAACTCCTCATGTGCAGGGGTCTGGTGGGAGATTGACAGATCAAAGATGTTTGTTTCGTAATTAAAAGGTGTGTGCACCCACAGTTGATGTATGGCATTGCAATTAACACCCTATTTTGCAGATAATGGGATGTGGCGCAATCTATCAAAGATCAAGCAGTCATGTCTCTCTCTCTCCCTGAGACACTTTTAGTCTCTCAGCTCCTAAATTTCTGCATTCGTGTTGAGTGTCACTCAGCACAACATTAGCATGGTAAGTACATGCAGATGGCAGCCACAGCCAGTAACCTTTCAGGAGCCATTTACATGTAAATCGATGGATTAATTGGCTAAAGCTCATTAGATTTGAGGTCTCATCAATACAATACACCTAAATTACCTCTGGCACTGAGCTGTCATCCTCAGCCCACCCCCACTGACACACACACATGCATAGCAACGAGTGAGGCTCTTTGACCAGGAAATTGCAATTCACCAAGAATGAAAATAAATAGTCTGAAAAGTGGAAATTTCTTTAATATCTTCTTCTTATTATTATCATTATTGTTCTATTGTCTGAATGCTGCTATTATTCTATTAATTCATATTTATCACATGCTCACTGGAGAGCTTTTCTGTCATATTGTATTGACATCTGATAATACTAAATCCACACACACACATACACAAGAAAAATATTGCAGCGTCACACTGCATAATTAATTTCTAACTCAATTTAGGGAATCAGCTTTCCTGTTTACGTGTTGATGAAATTAATGTATCAGATGGACAGGACAAAACAAAACAGATTTTTGTGCAACACAAGTATCAGCACAGTGCACATCACTGTAGGCATTTGCATCAACAGCAGTACAAAGCCACTAGAAACAGGCAGGAGTGAGTGCAGGGGTGTTGCATTAATCAGTGAGATTTCTCTAACATTCCTGGAGGCTTTGCTCTTTGGCATCACCTCCAGGTGCTGAAATTGAACACTTAATAGCAAAAGACTAGCAGAGCGGAAGAATGGAAAAATTGGTTGGTTGTATTGCGAGGCATGGGGCGCTCTACCTTCACCTTGACAAATGTCTGGTGCCATCCATTTGAACAGACAGAGGCGGAAGGAAATGAATTGGTGGAGGTTGGAAATCTGTGGATGATGAGTACAGTAATCTTGTTGGACATTGCTGTCTGCCATTTTACTTTGCTCATCTTCACACTGCACCCCCAACCTTCCATGCATATTTGTGCGTGCGTGTGTGTGTGTGTGTAGTGAGTGTGTGTAATTGTAAGAAAGGTCATCTCTGCAATATCCCTCAACCTTTAAAGGTTGGATTCTTTGTCCTGGTATAAGTGGCACTTCACTCAAGCCTCTAGAAGAGGAGAGGCTGAGAGAAAGGCACACAGAGACACCTCTGTTTTGAGGGAAGTGGCGTTTAACATTTTTGGCAGTGCAAACACTTCCTGGCACACAAATCTGGGATTAATAAAAGACAGCATTATGGGGCTATGCTGAAAAAAAAAAAGAAAGGGCTGCACGAATGATTTTGAAATAGGTGTTGCATCATGCATCTTATCATGATATTATTGTGATGGCTCAATAAGTCTGCAAGAACTTGCAACACAAAAACATTAATATTGACCAAGTTCTTGGAACAGACGTTTCCTTTAAATGTCAGGGTGATGAATTGTGGCGTCGAAACTCCCATAGTCTAACTTTTGCTCATACAGCATGAATGGCTTAAAAGTTTGCATGACAAATCAGAGTTAAAGCTTAGGAAGGAATACATAAAGACTAAGACTCGCACACTCAGTAGTGCTTTGTTTAGATGCTGAAAATTGGAAGATGGAGAAAAAGTGGCTTTTTGAAAACTTTTTTTCCCCATCTATATAACTTTATGTTGTCTGTGAAAAGCATAAAGGAGAATAAAAAGATGAAAAACATGCACACAGCTGCAGTCCTTTAAGGTTGTCCAGTGTGGTCTAGCATTGCAGACTCTATGCTTGGCTGCACTGGGAATCCTCGGTTGTGTTTGGCATTCGAAGTGCAAGCAGAAGGCCTGATCACTGAGGCCTGACTGCCTTTAATCAGCACCAAAAACTGTGCATGCGCTCACATGCATACACAGCAGCAGCATATTTCTCACACACAAATGACCCATTCCTCTCTCACAGATGAACACTTTCCCACACACACAGATGCATGCACATTTACACCACCGGGCATGTCGTTCCATTTGACACCATTTTTAAGTTAACCGCCACTGATGAAGGTAAAATGTCACCACTCTTCTTCGTGCGAAAGGATGGGGATGGCTAGAGTATGCATTAAATGAGTGCAGAGACCTTTTACTTTATCTCTATCAACTGTTGGAGGAGGAAGAATCAAGGATGCGTGGCGTCTGAGTCTATGGATCATTTCAGGAAGACAGCACTGTCTGGGACATCAGAAACTTCTGCAGGGGCACCAAAACAGATATATATTATCCTCTGCTTACTTTATTTTGTGTTTCTTCACATAAAGAAGAAGGCAATGCAAGGAGGAATGAGTAAGTAGAGTACACTTATTTGTCTGTGCCATTCGCTGATTTTTCATTTTTTTCAGCAAAATGGCCTGTCAAAAAAACTAAACAAAAACCAAAAATAAAGAGATAAAATAAACCTTTTCAGGTAAATATCAGATCTACCTTGAAGTACCACTCATTTCGGCCTATTTTGTCATGGTCTGGGTGAGTGCGGGATTTTCCAGCATGCCAGTGAATCCATCACTGGGCAGGGGTTTGCCACACCTCCTCGTTTGTTGCACCTGTGTGCAATCAGCTGGCAGGCTCTTAAGACCAGCGTTCTCAAACTTTCGTTGCTGGAACGTCAGCTAACTCTCGTCAGTGAAAGTCACAGACATGTAAATCCTGTTTTAGTGTGTCTTCTGGAGCTAAACTTGTCTTCTCGCCCTCTGCAGCTTCAGGGAAATTTGGATCTCGCCGTCATAAACCTGCTCAACTCTCAGTTGCTGGTTTGTTTTCTTTTCTCGGCGTAGTCACCTGCCTGCCTCCCTGCCCAAGACCTCGTCATGAGTGACGTGAACTGTTTTAGCCTCACCTGGACTTTCTTCCCCCCAAGCCTCACCTCCACCTAGAAAAGTAAGACTAATGCATTTTAGCCCTCACTCCCCAGACTGCTGCTTGGGCTCGCTCTGACTTCACTCTCCTTTGTTTCAGTGACTCAGTGAGTGTTGCCCTGTAATCTTCCACCTAAGTGTGCCTGCTCCGGAAAATACCCAGTATTGAGCCCAGGCTGTTTTTCCCCAGTTCATTAAGAGCGACCTTTTCTTTTGGACTCTGCTGCTGTACTCGCGGTGTGATTCTTGTTTACATGTTTGATTATCATTGAGATTGCTCTAGCCAAAAATAGTGCTTCATAGTTTTGCTTGCGTCACAGCATCTCATAGAGTACTTTTGTGTAGTATTTAGTGATTTTGAAGTTCTTGCTAGTCACAGTGTCTGTTACAGGTTCTTAGTCCCCTGGTGTGAAGCTTTACGTTAGTATTGTAATTGAGCAAACTCAGAGGTTTAGTGTTTTCCCTCTCGCCCTTAGTTCATGTTTAGTACTTCTGTTTGCTTGTTCCATTTTCATGTGCCAAAATAAATCTTCACAAATCTTTTTTTATTTTATTTTTTTTTCCACTATACCTCCAAGTCTCCATATGCTATCTGCATTTGAGTCCACTTTCCAGCGTTCGACCTCCCGGTTGTGACATATCTGACATTATTACCAGGTTTGCCACCTTCATTGAGCTCTTGCACCAACTAAAGGAGCCTAAAGTTCAACTTCAACTGCTGTCTCCACAGTGCTTATCGTCATAATTCTATAATTTTCCAGGAGCAAACTTAAGTTTGTGGGTCAAAACAAAAACACATGTAAGTCATTTTTTCTCTTAACCACAGAGGCACAATATATATACATATAAAACCACAGACATATTCCCAACATGTTTTTCATGCACACTTGTAAACAAAATCAAAGTACACCTAAATTCAGGGCAGCAGGCACTGGTTCAGTCCATTTCCTGTACAGCTTCAAAATGGAAACCAATCCAATCATAGCCTCTTTAACTAAAAGCACAGCTCAATATACAGAAAAGTAAGGCACTTCTTTATCAAAGCCTTAATCCTACTCTCAAAGGCAACATATTCTGTTATTACATACAACTAACTGCGCCTTAGGCATAGAAATACAGAAATTGGATCTGGAAACTCAAAAACAAAATCTTTTTAAAGGCTAGAAGTGCTGTATTAAAACAAACAACTTCTGCTGGGGTTTATTTAAAACATAAAGCGGGCAGTCATTTATGGCATCTATTTAAAAAAAAATGTAATAAAAGAATGAATAGACACAAAAAATTAAATAATACTCCACCAGTAAAAACAGACTCAGATTTGGTGTGTGTGTGTGTGTGTGTGTGTGTGTGTGTGTGTGTGTGTGTGTGTGTGTGTCGACATGTGTCAGTGGTTGCTGTCATAGTAAGCACCTTCTCTCTAATGATCGCTGTAACATTAAAAGGCTTACTGTACGTCACGTACTAATTCTCACTCTTATACACATAAGCACATATAGATCCCAGAGGAACTGTGAAGCCCCACATCTTTCAGAAGTGATTAAGATGGAAGACGCAAACAATATTAGCACCAAGGTCACGGTAGTAAGGTCAATGACTCACAAGCAAACACACGTAGAAGGAAACAAGCGCATTCAAATATACAAAAGAGGGTAAAGAAGGAATAAAAGCCCCACTCTTAGATATACAGGGACCAGAGACCATAGACATTCGAGGACTAAATGTGAAAAAAATAAATAATATATAATTTAAAAAAAACTGTGAGCACGTCCCACTAAACTTTTCTCAACTTTGAGGTGAGTGATTTAAGTATCCAGCGCAGCTATTGGTGACTGACTAATGGCAGAGTAGTAAATAAATTAGAGGGTTACCTAGGCAACTGGACCCTGGGATGAATAGTCCCTGCTCACTCTGTCATCTTCTCCTCCTTCCTCTATGTAGGCACTCTCCTCCCTCATCTCAATCTCATTCCATCCTCCTTACTTAAAGCCTCATGTCCTGAACTACAATCAATACTTTAGCATGCAAAAAACTGCTCCGCGGCTGCTGAGTGAACCCTCATCTGGGACTCTCCTCAGCTCTTACTGGAACAGTGGCGCGGCTGCCCCTCTGTTGGTCTTCCATGGTCTCTTGTGTTCTGGGGGCCTCTGGATGTCTGGAGTTTTGATCTCCTCCATACCTGCTTCACACCCTGGAGGACGGGGCTGTGGCCCCCCCACACTCCCTAGCAGATCGTTACATGGAGAAACCTTTGGAATACAAGCGCGCTGATCCACACAGGTATGCACACGGGTGTTCACTGCTCGTAGACCCAAATTACACCTTTCTTGGCTGCTACTTCGAAGCACATCTATCCTGCGTGCTGCACAACAACATTGAATATTTAGTATTTACTGCTGTTTACACTTAGCTAGATTAATGCGATGGTGTTGTGTTTAGTATGTTGCTTTATTTTTGTTTTGTTTTTTTGTCTTTTTTGCTTGTTTTCTATTCCTCTCTCAACAGGTGATCCAGGAGATTTTTATTTCTTTTCTCCCCCCCTTTCTCACTGTCCCTCTCCCCTTCTGTTTTCCCTTTCCTTCCTCTTTCTTTCTCCCTTTCCTATCCCTCACTCACGTCTGTCCCGTCTGTAACATCTGAAAATAAAATATAGTAAATAATAAAAACAAAGATCGACCAAATGGACCAATATGGCAATGCCACGATGATCCATTTGGCAAAGTAAATCCATTGGGTATCCTTGTTGGTCTTCAGACAACAATTCTGATGGCTAAAGAACCAAATGGGACAGGCAGAAAAAAAAAAAAAAAAGCATGCAAAAAACCCATACATAAACAGCATTGTTGCATTAAGCTAAATTATTGTTAGCAGATGAGATGTGAAACTCTCCTGCAGAGGAAAGTAAATCGTCTCCGGACAGCTGACCATTAGCAACTATAGCAACAACAACAACACCAGTTTATAAGCTAAAATTATACCAGGACCATAATTTGGACTCAAGTATCCTAAAAAAAGAGCATACTTTCCCTGCACTGAACAGTTTAATTTCATAGAAACCAGCTGCTGAGAGGATTAGCTTTACTTCAAATAACACTTCAGTAACACCACCTAACAGAGTCAAACAATTCCTAACACCACTGGCAGTCATTAGCTAACACTAACAAAAAAAAAGCACCTAAGGCAGTAAAGTATCACCTCAGTATCACTGTCACTAAACAGAATTGATGCTCCATTGACTCCATTGCCTTTCCTTGGACTCATTTCACAAAGATTTTCAGCTTCTTGAAGAGTAAATAGACATGCCACACTGACAGGCTATTCTTATTACAGACGAATGCCATCAAGGCATTTGAGGTGACTCAGGAGGAAAAACTGAAAAATACTGCGAAAATATGTAATTGACATACGAGAATTGATATTATTCACATAGAATAAAAAACAGTGTGTATAACAATGTTTTCATACATAGACAATCATAGAAACTACGCAACAGAAAAACAATGAATTGTATGAATTTAGAAGAGCTGCCCTCAGGTGCTATGGGATACACGGGGTTAAATCAAAACTGGGCTAAATAAAACAATTAAACTTGATTTGACTTTGTGTAACAAGGAATTGGGTTAGATGGACATTGTGCCGTCCTTGTTGCCCTTGCAGATCATTTGTGGTTGCTTTTCCAGACTGTAGGCTGCTGTGTCAAATTAGCCGTCAATTGCATTATAGTATGCTAATTAAGTCTTACCTCTGATGTTTACCTGCTTTACCATATATAGCATATAGAGATTCCCTGTTTGTATATTGCGCAGTACAAATAATTGACTTAAACTGGCTATAGCCAAGTCTAAAATACTGTTATCTTACACAACAACCTTCCACAACAAAGTCAGTCTGACAAAGTTTTAGATAATACTGATTATGATGTGTTGATATGTGTCACATAACTTAGCATTAGAGCAGCATATGAATGCAGAAAAGAAAAAAAATATCAGATATCATAAAACATCTGAATGTCTAGGAGGCTTCTGTAGCAACAGAGGTATCTGACAAATAAGTACATCAGTTCTAATGTGCCACCACATCAACGGTAACTGTCTCTACATTAACTGACTCAGGCCTCACTGCAGAATTACCACCAGACTTCCATGCTGTGCCCTAACCTTCAGAAGTTTTAAAACAGACACTGCCTTTTGTTTTCATTTTTCCTTTTTTTCTTTTTGCTTGGCTGACATTAAAGAATGTAGCGTTTGTTAAAACGGAAAGGTTGTTATGCTGACATCTGTGATGCAGCAGCACAGCAAGATCAGACAGCTGCTCGAAGACAGACATTTATGTGGTGACGCTAGGGTTTTTCAACTGAAATGACACTGAGAGGGCTCTCTCCACTGAACGCATCTCATCTATACAATAAGATGATGCTTCTGACAACTACTCAGTGTCACTATACATGCCTGCAGTGCGGGCTTAGATAAGTGAGACACTTGACAGTCGCAGCCTCTAGAAGTGTCTGAGGTTGCAGCTTCAGCACCAAGGACAGCAGAGATCACACAAAATAGATTTACATTATTAGGCCTCTTTTATTCATAACTTTAATTAAGAATGTAATATAAGTGTAGGCTGAATATCAATTTCTAGTATAAGTAGGCATATTATTGGTAGTAGTAGCATTCTAATGAAGGTTTCATTACAGTATTTTCTGACATTATATGGTCCTCTAATATGTCTTTTGTGCAGTCAGTCAGCTCCATTACCAACTGAAAGTGGTAATGGAGCTTGGTTATGGTTGCACAGATATACAAAAAAAAGTCATTGCAGAAAGTGGAGAAATAATTTGAAATACAAAAGAGCTTCTGATTATGCTGCATCCAGTTTCCCAAGAAAGAATCACACACACACACACAAATATTTTTAAATAAAAAGTGAACATACAACTGAGTAGAATATGTTAAGGTGATAGGTTAAATTACAATAAGTTAAGCAGTTCCAAAGAAAAACTAAATATGCACTGACTTTTGTAAATGTCACACATAGTCATTTCATCTTGTGACACACCTGCCTGTTTTAAACTATCGTGGATAATCACTGCATGGGTTAATATGCAGAAATGTTTTAAAATAGCACAAGTGGAAAACAATTTGTGGAGCAAAGCAGAAAGAATGACGCAGATGTCAAATTAATGCCGGTGACATCATAAATCATAAAACCGACATTCAGCACCAGTTAACAGCGGGGGTCTACATCCCAATGACAGCTGCTTTCTTTCTTCCTTGCCTTCACCTCCCCATCTCCTCATCCAGCTCTTTCCAACTACTTGCTTCTCATCTATCAGAAATGATGGAGTGACTGCCGTGTTGTACTGCACCGTTTCCCTCCTGTGTTACATTACATGTATACTAAACATTTACTTCATCACACAGGATGTTTCCTCTGGTGTCCATCCTTCAGTCCTTGACTTTCCACTGAAACAATGACACATATGCTCACATGCATTCTTGGAGTGGTCAAATACTGATGCCAAACCTGTTGCAGTTGCAGATTTGGTGACAATATTATGATGGGGGGTTTTTTTGGTAATGGTAAGGAAGATCCTAATTATGAATCAACATATAACTGTTGTTTAGGCCCCCTCGGCTTCTTATTTAAATGTTTTGTCTATGCTTAAGTAGCCTAAAACTTTTTTTTTTTCACCAAAGCTTATTTTCCTAAACTTAACCACATACTTGTACAAGCACTAAAAGCAAATGAAGATGAAATTTATTGTCAGGTGAAAGCCAAACAAAGCAAAGTACAAACACAAAACTTCCAAACTTTCACAAAGTGATCAACTTTGGCTGATGTATCACGGCACTGAAGCCAAACAGAGACTTTGCGCATATGTCTGTGATAGAGCTGCTTTTGGCAAAATGGGAGTACTAGATGCCCTGAGATTAAAATGTATTGCTAAATCCACAGTTATCATCCATCAGTATTAAGCTACACCCATGGGCTGCATCTGTGGATATGGCCGTAACACCAAAATCAAAGCTATGCATGTCCATCTATACATATGCTGTTCTTTTCTTTTTTTTGTGTATTTGTGTTCTGTCTGGACACACATACTGCCTGTACACTCTATCTCTGTGAACAGATCAGGCACAAACACCCACATGCATCACACACATACACAAAGACTGGTCGCTGTGAAGAGGTTCGGTCAACTGGCAGGGGCCTCTCCAACAAATAAACACCCCATCTATCTATCCCTCTTGTTTCTGCTTCAGGCACGGTTTTGTGTGTGCATTTGTGTATATTTGTCTGTGACTGTGTGTTAACTTGAATTCCTGAGCCTGTGGTTACCAAAAGCTTTGAAGTCCCAACAGCACCAGTGCTCTGGGTTGACAGGCTTACCCGCTACCCCCAGCCTGCACTGGAAGGCTCATAAAGAGAAAAGTAAACAGGCAATAATACCAAGAATGAGCAAACCTTTCCTGCTTCCTTGGCTACCACTTCCTGAATGCCAGCCACATATGCACACACACACACACCTACACACACAAACGATGCATCAATATACTATAAGACTACACAAAGAGATAAGGAAGTACACAGTGATTTAAAGATGAACTGAGACTTTGATGCTATATTTCAGGCTGCAAATGAATCAGTGGATGAATGTGGTCTCTCTCTCTTTGTCTCATATACACCGTATACGCCCTACAGTAAATAAGCATATTCAAGATCATTGCTGAGGTTTTTCATCCACTTACACTACAGCTCAATAAAATCTGTAATTATGTCTGTTTTTGTGACACTTAATGTCCTTTTTACCTGCTTGAACACACAAACACACACATAATTCACACATACAGTATAGTCTCCTAGCTGCTGTGAAATGAGAGTTAGTATAAGGGTGGCAGGGCGGTTGATATGAATCCCCCCCGATATTTTTTTAACCTATTTTTAACAAAGACTGTGTAAAATAAATTTTGATCTACATCAGGGTGGGGTGTAAATTTTGTGTAACTACATATAATGTAGAGTTAGCATCATGATCTTGAACCTTTCTCTCCGAAGCACTCAATCCACCCCTTGTCTTTCTTCTCTAGCCTCTTTTCTTCTTTTCAGCTCCAAAGCGGCTACACGCCAGGCAGCACACAGCCAAAACGCTGCAGCAGAAAAAGCATCCCCACTAAGCTAAACTGACAAGAGATGAGGAGACCGATGCAATGGAACACCAGTGTTAGAACAGAGCCGTGTACTGTATAATGCTCAATTCACCCATCCAAACACACACACGCAAACACACACAGTGACACATGGGACAGATTTAACTGATGTGATTGCCTGGATTAGATTTTTAAATGTGTGTGTGGCAATAGTCTAAAAAAGACCTCCATTCTCAACCACAAAGAGCAAAGGTGCCCTTCATCAAAGAACCGAATGCCGAATAGTACAGGCTATTGCTATACTGAGCTAGGCTGCTTTCTTCATTATGAATGTGGGAAGGACGGTATATGAAGTGCAGGAGGATTCTGCTGGAAAACTGAATAATGTCCCACCACACCACTCAGTGAACTGGACACATAAGTGCTACAACAGACAGATGTGTAAAAATGTACCTGAATACAGAAAAGAAGGCATGATAAATTTTAGTTTTGTCGTGGATTAGAAATAATAAATGCAGTTTAGTTTGGTTTGTGGGTTTGTGTAAATTTGCGGGTACAAGTGACATGTTTTGTGAGAGCTGGGCAGTTATATAATGGCCAACACAAACAAACAGAGTCCTTCCAAAGCACCAGAGGAGAGCCAGCAGCTCCATGAATTCACAGCACTCAACTTCAACAGTCTGACAGAACAGTATACAACAAAGACACTACAGCAACAGCATGGAAAAAACACACACACACGAAAAATATTAAGCATAACTGTAGGAGCTCTGCAGTGATATTAAGAGTATTTTTCTTACGTGTGTGTGCATAAAATACATGGGCCATTGACAATGTAATTTTTTTTATAAATCCAGGGTTTTTATATGAAACATGTAGTTGCATTAAAGGATTTCTGATCACTAGGGGGCAGGGAGACTCCAAAACAAAAATAGATGGACATTTGTCACAAAAAGAACAACAGTGAATCCATGCTGGCATTTAGCTCTTACAACCAGCTTCATGCAAATTGGATTGGCCATATATTTTCCTGTTATGGTGATAATATATGGGCCATCCAAATTGCATGATAGTGAGTCAGTAGATTGGGAATAAACAACAAATAAGTGTGTCAGGGAAGAAGTTATTTTCTTGTCTTTCTATACATAATCGTCTTATAAGAGGCTAAAGTCAGTGTTGAATATCTTCAGGCTAAGCTTGAGTATTTCTTTGACCAAGCTGTTGCAGGTTTGCGTGACAGTGTCAGTGAAAGATGTATAATGTGAGTCCAGAATGTCTGCTTGAAAGCCATGCAGTTCAGTGCACGAGGGCAGCAGCTAAATCACTTAAGTGAAAGAGTGGAGAGTGAAATAAAACATTTGACATGAGATGGACGACGGGCTTTGATCCGGCAGCCAAGTCGATCAGGCGCTGGGATGAATGGAGAGGAAGGAAACAGAAAGGGAAAATGAACTTTTATTTGGTGTTGGTCCAGTCGCCAGTGGCAAATGATTTTAAAAAGAGAAGTTAAAACCACTTTTAAAACAGCTCGCCTTCCTCCTCTTATCGTGAAAGCATACGGTAAGCAATGCTGGCGAGTAACAACTGAGGCTTATGTGTGACACTTTGTCTGTGTAATTGTAATAAGCTTTACGTTACTGGAAGGTTTCAGGATTGTGTGTCTTGATAAATCCAGCAAGAATGTAAACTTAGGTCTCTCGTCAACGTATGAGCGAACAGCTGCTTGCATTTGCAACGTGCATGCGCAAACACACAGTCACACACGCGTACACAAACTGGCATGCGTTTGCTGTTTTAGGATCAAATTAGGGTTGCAGGAATTTCACACTGATGGTAGATAGGAGTTGGTTCACCTGCTCCAGTCTGTTCTGACAGATGAAAGAGTGCCTTAGCGAGATTAAATCTGGCCTCACATTCTCTGTGTGGAAAGGCTGAAGGCTGCTCACAAAACATACAGTAATCCAGGCGATCAGCCACACGTCCATTCGCATTGTACTGTATTATAATCTTCATCTTATCTTTTCACAGAGTTTCATCGCAACAAAAATTGGATAAAAGTCGTGGCTCTGACATGGATTCAAACCACAGACACACACACACACACACACACACACATATATATATATATATATATATATATAGACATAGCGGAATATTGTAAAGTTTATATTGACACACAGTCTGACTCAGATGCACAAAAGAGCATACACATGCTCGTATAACTGCCGTGTCCCTTTGCCTAAGCCAGACAGAATTCACATGGTCCTTTAAAGGCGCCACTGAAACAACATCCTTGCTTTGACAAACATTGCTGACTATGGACACAAACACGCACATACACACATACACAGTCCAGAAAGATAATGATGGTTTAATGCTAGAGTCGACTTTATTAAAGCCCTTAAACACACTTTGGAGTCTGTGTAAACAAAAGCAACTGCTTGCGAACTCTTTCTCTTCCCCCTTCACTCGATCAAAAACAGACAGACAGACTCACAAAGTAGCGAAGGAGGAGAGGAGGTGCTGCAACAAGGCATCTTATCAAAGAAAACAAAGCATAAAATATTCAGTAAATGTGCTTAATCTTCACTGTCAACAATACTTAGTCCAAGCATTTTTGTCTTTAAATCCACCTTGTTATTCCTGCCAGAAAAAATAAATGTTTCATCAGTTCAATGTTTGTCTGTGTTTTTAAGCATCTTAATAACATATTTGTTTATTTTTGTCAAATACCAACAGAAATTTCTCAGGACACCGGGGTGCCTCAGAAGAGTTTACCAACAGAAGAGTTTTCTTTGTCTATAATTAATATCACTGAAGTATCTCTCTACAATATACAGTGCTATTTATTCTCCACTTCTTCATTTTCTTTTTCCCAGAAAATGTTGTGGCTTGTTGTTCGTAGCACTGTAAATATGTCTTTTTTTCTTTTTGCTATCAGTTTGGGATGACCTAACCCCATTCAGCCATCTATCTGTTAACACAGAAGGCCTGGAGAGCAAGCTGCATGATGGGGCCCCCAACGGCTGCATGCAGGGATTGTGGGGGCCTGTTGGTGCAGCTGTCCCACTCCATGGTAACATAAGACCTTATTAGAGTCCATTAGACCACTCTGAAACTAATAAGAGATTGTCAAATACATCTAAACATTCACACAATTCACAGAGGCAGGAAGTGAGAGGGGGGGAGCAGGGGGGGGCAGGGGTGAGCCATTTGTCTGTACAATGTCCCATTCTTGAAATGACATGTCGTACTCTTTCAAATATAGGGACAAAAAGCAGAAAAATAAGAAAGATATAAATGAAAAATTACACTTTTTCTGTGTAATTTGGAAAAACAAAACCAAAATAAATGCAATCCAAAAATGAAAATCACAGGTGACACTTGGGAGAAATTCTAATTACTCTGAAGATGTTAATCACCGGGGACAAAGGGGTTCAGCAGTAGATACCATTGGCTTTTAATGAGTAAATTCAGAAAAATATACTGACAAGTGTGGAAAAAGTTTTCCCTCCTATCTGTACAGTTAGACAGGTTGGCCTGGAGTTCACAGCAACAGAAAAAAAAAAAAAACACTTCCCCCTGGCCCTGACAGCAGGGGCTTGACCTGGGAGACCATCTTTGATCTTTAATTAACACTGGGCATGGCTCTGGAAAAGAGAGAACTGATGAACAAGGGACCATTTGGGACCCACTATAATAACCTAGAATGCTAAAGACGGATTTCCTTTTCAGAAACTTCAACACCGTTTTAACTTTAAAGTCATTCTGGGACAGCCGCAGTGCAGGGGTGGCTGCTTTCAGATGGATGCTGTGTCTGGCTTCTTAAGCAGAGAAGATCTCACAGAAAATAAGTAAAGAGGAGCAGATATAGAGCATCATGGAAACCTTCAGCTAACTTTGGTCTTGTTTGCCACTATTTTATATTTTGTATAATCAAACAAAAATGTATAAATGTAATATAATGTAATCATATCCATAGTGGCATTTACATTTATATGAACTGAACACATCTGCATTGTATTGTTCACACCAGGGACCACTTTCTACTTCTTCTTTTTTTTTAATGCATGGAAACACCGATGAAGTACTGTAACTGTAATTGATGAAAGCTGTTATAGCAGCCACAGAAGCAAAACAGAGGAAATTTAATTTTGTGTAAAGTGGTGTAATGATGTCCTATCTGTGTACATGTCTACAAGATTTAAAACCCAGATCCAAATATATATGTTTGGGAAGTTTATGATGCATTACACCATGGATATTGAAGACTTTGTTATTTTCATTTTTTTTATGCTAATCCCTTTTTATCCCAAAATGGATAACTTTACTTTTTTTGACAAAGTTGTTAAGGCAAAATGATGTGAGGAGGAACAACAACAATCAGAGGCATTTTACATGTTGTCTACTATACTTTAAACTCTCATGTAGAGATATGTTGCAGAGCAAGGTGGAACCCCACTGGCCAAGCACAACTCTTTAACTCTAGCAGCCAAAGTATCACTGCAATCATTCTGACAAGCTCACTTTAAAAACCATCCAGCAGCAACAAAAAATAGTCCCCTGCATAACATGTGTGACGATAGTACGGAAGACCAGTCCTGTTGGTCAGGACATGAAAGGCAATTTTAGGCATGCAGATTTGCATACTTTTGAAAGCACATCAAATGACTACTCATTGCTACCTTCACCAACACCCACAACCATCACCGCAGCTATCCCATCATTCACCATCCACTCCAGCCCACTCCTTTCTTCTGTATTATCAGTCCCATCTTTCTGCTCTGCTTAAAATCTTCCCATAGCTAATGATGTGTCACAGAGAAAATTACTATTGAACTTCTATATGCTGCACCCTGGACCTGGACAACACTCTACTCACATGTATGGGAATATGCACGTATAACTACCGACCAATCACCTAGCACCTTGGGAATTTGGGGTTAGTTTGAAGAGCTCACATAAACAATGCATACACACACAAACATATACACACATGCACACAGAGAGTGTATTTGACATTAAACCTTCTGGACTGACAGATATGAAGCATGAGAGTCCTGATATCACACTGTTTACTTTTACAGCTTTAAAAAAAATCTGCTTTTTTAGGCCAAAGGTTCAAATAAGGGAAATGTGTAGAAGAGAAGTGACACATGCATTTATACATGCAGAATCAATGCATGGCAAGGCATGTGTGAGAGCACTGTTAAGAAATAGTTGCAAAAAAAATATGTTTCTTACTTTGGCAGGTGCTGCTTCTCTCCTCATATCCTGGGTTACACAGACACTTCCCAATAGGCACAAGCCACTCCCCTTCTGTGCTACAGTACATTCGAGGAGGCTCTTCCTCTTTGGAGTGATTGACGCATGAGCCTTTGACTTCCACCAGTGACTGGGAGTCCATGGGCACAGTATCAGGGAAAGAGGCAAGATTCCTCACAGTGTGTGGGCACTTCTTGAAGTAAACCCTTACTGACACTAAAGCTACACAGGCGCCCACGTCCTGGAATGCGAGGTAGAAACCCTTCTTGGTCATGGGACCCACCTCGCGTACCTCAGTATTGAGCTTGAGAATGCGATCTCCAAGGTCAGTTTGAGTAAAACTCTCATCAGCAGCAATGGTATCAATCTTGGAGAACTGATGCTCTTGGAAGTGGCTGCCCTGGTCATCATCTGCCTCTAGGTAGAGGAGGTTGAATGTCTCCTTGCAGGTGCCCAGTACCAACGGGATTGAGTTGCAGTCCCTCAGAGTGAACTTCAGCTCCACATAGATCTTCTGAGCAGATTGGCGAGGGATCCAGTTGGTCCGAAGCCAGTTGTTCTGGCTGTAGTCCATCACATTGCAGACCTGAAAGGTCCTGATGGGAGTGTAGTGCTCATCCACCCCACTGATCTCCTCCCACTGGAAAAAATAGAGACAAGGAAAGGTCGAAGGGAGAAACAGAGGAAGACAAGGAAGAATAATAGACAAGAGAGACCAAATACAGAAAAAAGGGGAGAAGGTAGATTTAAAGATTGAGAGCGATAGATAACAAGGAATGGATGCAACAGAAGGAAAAGTAGAAGAAGCATAGATACAGGAAAGACAGATTTTTTTATGAGTAATGAAAAGGATCAAGTGAAAATATATTAGATTTAAAAAAGGAAAGCAAGGGGATTGGGAAGTTTGGGGTCAAAAGAGAAACAAAGGGAGTAAAGGGAATGGAATGAGTTAAAGACAGAACAAATGAGGAAAGTGAGAATTTGCAGTCAAAGAAGGAGGAATAAGAGGAAAGGAGGGGAAGATAGCAGAGAAAAAATAAAGTTATCTCCACCCTGTAAGCATTTAGGGATGAATTATTTAGATCCAGAAACATTCTTGCTGAATACTAAGCATCTAATAAACACTTAAGGGTGAAAAATCACACTACCAGATCTCTTGTAAATTGTTGAAATTAATTAAAAGCAAACTTGCTGGCTTAGCCAAATTTTCTACATTAGAAGGCTCTGAAAATATCGCCAAGAAAAAAAAGCTAGAAAACGTGATCTTCAATTTTTTTTAAATTTGTGTGAGGCAGCTTAATTAATTTTAAATATTAACAAAATCTCATAGTGTTTCTTTTTTCCACCCTTATACTAAAATGTTTTTCTCTAAAAGTGAGGACTTTCAAGCTGCAGTCTTGGTTATTTGCATCACAGTACTACTTCTACTAAAGGAAACGTGCTGAATCCACTATGAAACAAAAGGAGCTACGACGTATAGACAGATGAGAGTGTATACCAGGAACGTTTGTGTCTATCTTACATTTTCCCTCCACTGGGAGAAAGCAAAGAGAGAGGAGAGGAGAAAAAGAAAGTGGGGTCATTCCTTTTGAATTCAACACAGCGGGTAGACTCATTGATCATGTGCTTTGGCTTTGCTGTCCCGGCAAATCAACGCTGAATCGGAGTGATGATGAATGGACAAACACCTGAAATAGCAGGCTCATAGTGGCTGAAATGGCAGTCATTAGAACAAATGGGCGTAAATGCGTAAATGGATGCTTTTGTGTATATTTTCTCATGGTGAAATCCAGAATGCATGTGTGTCTAAATGAGCAGCACTTTCTTCAGAGACGGAGAGATATACAGAGAAAGAATTTCGTGGTAACTGGAACCTAAATTATTGCTCCTTTCACCCACAAGCATTTATGGTAACATAAACCCACACACGCACTCACATAAAGCTCATGTGAAGTGTTTAAAGTCTCATAGCAGGCAAACACAGCAGGTGCCTTCAGCTGAACTCAGAAATTAATGACGAGCTAAGAAGGAGTTGGTTCTCTGTTACATGTTTTTGTCTGCCTGTGTGTGGGGGTGTGCGGGTGTAAAGCATATGTATGAATGTCTGATGTTCAAGAGGCTCTCAGGCTGAGGGATAGCCACTCACTTTTCATCTCACGGCAAAGTTAATGAAACACCCCTGAGAGAGCGAGAGAATGAGGAGGACAGGGGAGAGAAAACAAGAGGAAATAAAGGAAAGCGCTAAAAAAAAAGGAAAAAGAAGAAAGCAAGAGATAAAGTGAAATGAAAACTGAGGGCCGATACTTCTTTGGTGTTTAGTCTCCCCCATCACCCTCTTTGGTATCACGTCATTCATCAGCCAGTAGTCCTAGCTCTTTGGAGGTCTAACAATAACAGGGAAATGTCTGCAGGAGTGAGTGGGACTAAATATAGAGAGGTAAAGCTAAACTTAACATTTCACCTTGCTTTACTCAAAGGTGTAAGAGCACGACTTTAAACAGAAGCATAAAAATGATGTGATGACATGCAAAAAGCTATGTTGAAAGACTTTGACATAACAAAAAGGAAAGTGAAGGCAAGGACTGCCACTTTGATTAATGATTTTGCTGACATTAAATTTTACAAGATAATAGACTTCCGTGAACATGAGAATAATAATATATCCTATTATGCTTGTCCTTTATATAGATGTGTGCTTTTTGTCATGGTTAAAGCAATGTGTTTCTGCCAGGAGAGTTCAACCAGTAATTTAACTTTTTTTTGTGGTGACCTGCTTAAAAAGGAAGTGACAGATGTTTGCGTTCTGTCTAAAAATACATGAAATTGGGTGACTTGTGCCAGTGAAGGTGCTAAGAACGGCAACAAAAAAGATTAAAGCTGAGGATAGAACCATACTGCATATGAGTAAATTGTAGCATATCAATCCCATAATACAGCATATATCATTCAATATTACAGTGGAAGAACAGTTATTTTCCAAAAATTGGATGAAAAACTACAGTTTTGTCATGTAAAACATCAACATTTTTTCAGTTGCTGTTTATTCACTTTTTATACATTTTTTAGGATTAACAAAGGATGATACTGTGGATAAAGGCTGTATCAGGTGACCCTGAATGTTCTATGTTACGCTGCAATAGGCCTAGTGTTTGTTCTTTACTCACCTATTTTCACTCACAATGTCTTTATCACCACTTAATATACCAGATTGGTTACTATTAATCTCTGGATTTCTTTCTCAGTGGGTCTTTTGTCCTCCCTCCCATTGCCGCTAACAGGTCGCAGCAGATGGCAGTGCCTCCCTGAGTCTGGTTCTGCCAGAGGTTTCTGTTAAAAGGGAGTTTTGCCTTCCCATTGTCGTCAACTTCTCGCTCATAGGGGGTCATCTAATTGTTGGGGTTTCCTTTCTATTAATGGAGGGTCTTTACCCTACAATATAAAGTCCCTTGGGGTGACTGTTGTTGTGGTTTGGCATTATTATAAATAAAATTGAACTTAACAGGAATGAAATATAGCAGTTTATGAACTTCTACCATTCTGCAAACAGCCTTCTCCTCCATTTTCCTTTTTTTTTTTAACAGGTGACAAGTCCAGTGAGAAATTGTACTTCTTCTTCAAGTTAGGCTCATAGAGTACCCCTTCAGGTAGGGGTACTATCTACTGTACTTTACAATGAGGTAACAGACTGCCCTGTTCAACCATCAGTTCTTTGTGTAATGAGTTTGGAGTGAGACAGCCTTTGTGTGAATCCTGTTTATTCTCAGTAGTGCAGATCTCAGTGTGAGCTACTAGCTTTGTGTCGTTCCTTTTTATACTCGTCCAGTATGCTCCAAACTGGGCTTAATCTAAAGCAACTATGACTGATGGCAGTCTGTAAGCTGTCTTATGGAGAAGCTTGCCAAACACAAACACAGAAAGGTTTTCAAATCAAATCCAGTATATGTCTGTATGTGCCTGCGCATGTGTGCATTAAGTACGCTATATGAGAATATGACTCAGCTTCAGCAACTTTCTGCCAAAGTAAATGAGAGGGATATAAATGTCTCCCCATCATTGTCCCTAAACATTACATCATGGGAGTTAACTTGTCTAACCTTGAATCACTTCACTTTATTTCTAAGTTGCAACTCTCTGTCCTTTAGACCAGAAGTAAAAAAGAAATAAGAAGAAATAGAGAATATGTTAACATCATTATCCGTATTTAGTTGATTGTTACATTATGTGTGGGTCAGTGAAGGTGTACCACAGTACCCATGAGTTTCTAGACCCAACATTTCCACTAATATTGCTATTACTCACTCATTGCAATACATGAAAGCTCTTCCACTTACACAAGAAACGCTGAATGTCAGTCAGGATGAAAAAAAGATCTAGTCAGCAGCTATTCCCTTGTTTCTCTTCAAGGGGTTGAGGGTGTAACTCCCATCCTCCCATCCCCCTGCCCTCTAATTGATATATAACAACACTAGGACCCTACAGCAGTCCACGTGACCTTTGACCCTGACCCCTGATGGTCACAGCTGGGACAAAGTTCAGTGTAATCTTGCCCCTGGTTTCTCTGATCTGTGCTGTAGGTGAAGTAGCTAAAGGGACAGTAAAATGAAGTGTGGTAACTTGATCTGCTCTGGACATACCTAGAGCAACAGGCACATCTCTGAGACACAGAGTCAGCACACCAGTTTATCCACTTCAAAGACACTCAGGTCAATGGTAATTAATGGGCCAGTATATGGACTTGTAAAGGGCAGCAATACATTAAAAGCAAGTCTTGTTAAGTGTAAGAAAACAAGCTCAATCATGTTCTTATCACAAGTCTAACTTGCTCAACAAGAGCTTAACATAACAAATGTTTCATTATGTTATAGTTTAGATAATTTATAACATAGTGCATAATTCAGTTTAATCAAGTTATGTAAAATATATTTTTTTATTTAAAGATTTTGATAATTATTTCAACTTAATTTGCGGGAGAAAAACAATTACTTGCTGTTAAAATCAAAACCAGAATGGTTCACATTTTGGTTTTTACTTTTAAAATAAGCTCTTTATTTACTCATCTGCCAAAATTGGCTATTTGTGATTTTGGGATATCAGATTACTGAACGGAAAAAGAAAACAATTATAATTACAACGTTCTGTTAAATCTCTACAGCTGGAGAGGGTGATCCTAAAAGCCGGAGTGTCTGCAACAAATGCTGGACGAGAAGCTTAGAGCACAGAGGTCTTTGGGGTTACAGGCTCAACAACTGCAACATATCAAATAGAGGATATTTCATCACTCTGTCCGGCCAAAGGAAAACCTGAATGTTTATGTGATCCCTCCTTGTATTCATCCCATCTCTTGTTTATGTGCGACCCTGAGCTTTGCCTGACTAATCATTGTTTGTGTTTTGTTCAAGGACAGACTAGCTGATGGCAATTGTTTGGGGATGCTGGAATCACAAATGCTGTTCATTTATATTTAAACAGTACTCAAGAAAGAAAAATGTGAGTACTGTAATTCTCAAAGTTCTTAATGTTCTTTTTCTTTACTTTTTTCATTTTTTAAGACACGCTTGCCTCAAAAATGTCATGATCTTCACTGCACTGGTAAAATATATGTTTACTTGTTACTAATTTCCCTCTTTGTAACACTGAGGTCTAAGATTTTCATAGTTTAGGGAGGTTTAGTACAAAATCTGACTGTGCTTATCAGTACAGTTGTATAATGCATACAACTTTTAATAGGATGTAATAAAATAAACTCCTCAGGATTTGTGCCAACTTATCTCAGGAACACGAAAGTAACAATAAATCATTTTACCCTCCCCCTTCCTCCTTACCTCTGGTCTCTTGCATTATCAAACTAATGCTTGTTTAAGGATAGGTATGCTCTCTTTCTCTCTTTAAAGCAGTTTATCTGGTCAGGCTGATTTTGCACATGAAGTAGACACAGTTCGTGGGGGCTTTTAAGCACTTGGATGATTAAAGAAGCTGAAACAGCAGTTGTCAAAACGAAAGAAGACAGATAGAGAAAGAGAAAGAGTAGGCTGACTGGTGGGCCTGATCCCAAAGCATAATCAGCCCTGCTATTATTTGCCTGTCACCTCACCCTCTCATTCCAGACCTGAGAATTGGAATGTGAGGTGTCAATGTGTTTTGGTTCAATTTTTGTGCGAGTCCAGACACTATAAGCAAAGTTCACATACTGTGAGCACTGGCTTTTTATTCTACAGATGTCAAGCTTCTTTATCATCAACAATACAAATGTTACTGCGCTTTTACTAAAGTCTGACACAATAATATAGACTGTTGAACCCATGTAAAAACAATTACAAGGCAATGTTTTTACTGTATAAATAGTTTTAAAGTTTTTTATTTTTGCTGATTAGCATGTAGCAAATAACTGACATAAACTTGGTATTTAATCAGAAAATCAAACTAGAGTTAAGCTATAACTTGTGGTAAACACTTTGGGTCTAAATGCTGCAGCGACTTTATTTATTTGAAAAACAATGAATCTAAGTTCCAAGTGCAACCAGAAAGGACACTGTATTCTCCCTTCTTATGAAGAATGGACTTTAGTTTGTAATTATCCATTAATTCTATTTTGTATGCACAGCCAGTGTCTAGGGTGTTGGTTTGTTGCTGAAGAATGCTTTCAAAGCATGCAAGAATGTAATCTTTAACACTCTTTAGTGATGGGCTAAGCCCCCTGGACACTGCTAAGCAATCAGCCAGCTTCCAAGACAGATAACTGTATATCTGGATCACACGCACACAGACACACACGCACACACACTCATGCACTCATCAGTCCAGTCGGTGGCTCTGGAGTGAACATCCTGGGGAGGCTAAGCTCTTAATTTGTTCTGACCGGAGCACGTTGTGTCTCGGTAGGCCAATAGCCACGGCCTCTCCATCAATGTGAATGAGTGTTTGTCTGTGTATGTGTGTGTGCGTGAGAAAGGGAGGGAGTGAGGGCTCAGTGCCACTGCCACATTATGAGAAATCATTTGTGAGCAGGAGTCTCTCAGGGCACTCTGCTTATCGGAGCGCAGTCAGTGGATGACGTGAGTAATTACAGATGATTCACCTTGAGGACTTGATCATCAGCAATATCTCTGTGTGTGTGACTCTCTCTCCCTCATTCCTTCCTGTCCTTTCCTCTCCCTGCTTCCGTCTCCCTCTCCCCACCCCTCTCTCTTCATCCCTTTTGCCTCTATCAGTCTCCTTCTTTTTGATCCTCCCCCCATTCCCTTCTCTATCTCTCTGGAGTTATTCTCATTTAACAATGACATTGACTCACATTCCTGCAGCATTTTTATGAATTATATAACCACACGCTCTTCATCTGAACTTGGTCAAAGCAAAAAACTTGAAGTAAAACAGACATGGTTGCACAAATTGCCCAACCTCTGTCAAAAAAGTCTGGTGTCCAGCGCTGGATCAAATAGCCGTATCAATGAGTATTTCCCTAGCTGCTTACATGTGAATAATGTCTATCAACACAACATCAATCTGGCCTGTCAGCTGGTCATGCAGTTGTTGTGTAGGTTGCAATTGTCTTTTGACTAAATACATTTTAAGGACCTGAAGTTTTTCCTTTGGGTAATTTTTTCATTGTGGTTGAACCTCATGAAAAAACCGAGTGCTCTGTTGGTGCCAGCTCTGTATATGGCCGAGAGAAACAAGGTTTGGCAGCTCAATGGAACAAATGACTGGATTACCTTAAGCCACTGCCAAGGAGTAATTCTAACACTTAATAAAGGAGAAAGAAGGAAGTGTGTGTGTGCGTGTGTGAATGAGTGTGTGTGTGTGTGTGTGTGAGAGAGAGACAGTGGGCTTGCTCAGAGGCACAGAAGTCTAACTAGTTGGAGAAATAAACACTGAACGAGAGCCCATTGGAGGATTTTAGAAGCAGAGACTGATATATGACCTTTTTTTTTTTTACATCCAATGAAATAATGCTAATACTAAAAACAATATTAATGTAATTCCTCCTTGTGCTCCTGTTAATTTCAATTGCATTAATGGATAAAACAAACTTGGAAAAATGCTTGATAAAAGGTTACAGTAGTTTCTGTAATATAATGAAAGACAGACAAAATGAAGTGTTGCATATTATGGATTAGCAAATCAAAGGTTTACTTGATATTGCCATGTGGGTGGGTGTTGTTTATACAACTATAAATTAATGTTGGTCCATGGCGACTGATTGAACTGACCTATCAGATTGCTGTGATGTCCTAGCTGTGTTATTCTGAGAATAAGGCCATAAAACACTAGCACCATTAGCCCTGTGGGGCAGAAGTATTATCAATAGAAGAAAATACATAGAGTTGACATTGTGGTAAATGAATAGATTAAAACACATGTGTTTATGAAAGTCAAAATTGAGTTAATATTTTTAGATGAAGTTAATGTTTTTGCTTGTTTTCAGTCACATTCTGTTAATTTTACACAATACTTGTGTAGGCTTCAGCAACACAGGCCTAGAGGTTGATACATGACCCCTTTGTCAACCTGCATGTCACTAGGGATAAATATATATTCCCCGATCGGATGGCAAGCAGTTGCTGACTGATTGAAATCGGTCACAAAAAGGGTGCTCTAAAAACTTCCTTGCGATTGCTTTAGTGACTAGCAGTATGACACAACTGCCCATCGTTTGCAACAAAACTTGAAACTTGAAACACTCACTAAGTAACCACAGACATAAAAAAGTGCAACACAAACTGGAAACAGAGAACACCATCTCCATTTCCGATTGCACTGTTCACAATTCCATAACCTCTCCGTAAGCAATTGGTGCATTTTTTGCAGACAACTCATCATCTTCCAAAGAAATTACTGGCATCCGCGCCAATGTGGTAGCGATCAAAGCAATCACAAGAACCTTTTCAGTGCATCACTGTTCATGACCAATTTCACAAAACAACACAAAGCTACATCTCACAACCATTCACCAGTCAGTCAGGGAATGAACATTTTTTCCAAGTGACCGCTAGTTATCATGGGGTCATTGACCAGTGTTTAGGCCTGCATAACTGAGATGTAATTTGTTTGGTTTAATCACCAAAACTACTTGATGTTAAGAAAACAAAAATATGATTTGGGTTAATATAAACCCATTTGATGATGATTATATAAACCCATGATTTCTGGAAAAAGGTATTAAAAGTATGACATGAGAAAAGTGTGTCTAGTCAGTGATGGCCATTTAACACCATTATTTAAGATACTGTAGGAACAATACTAACATGGCAATATCACATTGTGCAACAAGTCAGCTTTTGATGGAATTTCCTGTTAAACGCTATCTGAGTTGTTAATGGGAGGCTGGAAGTAAATCTGGAATTCTTTTGCAGATGTTTTTGGACCAAAAGTCCAAAATGTATGCTTTTTCATGTTTAATCTTTATTTATACATACATGTATTCAAAAACACAAACACATATACAGGCAGTATGATTGTATGGTAAGCTCTGAATACTTTACCCTGCTAGATAAAAAAATGAACAAAATGCCTAAAAAAGTGGGTTAATCGTCATTGGATGATTGTTTCAACATGGCATAGTGAGAACGACAAAAATCTGAAAAAGCTGATTTCACGGTTGAAGCTGACATTCAATTCATGTTATTGGATCTGTCTCCTAAATGCAAACATATTCAGGCATGATGTGGGTAAATATAGAGATGGAAGATACTCACCCCATGTGATGGGTAGGAAATCCATCCTAACTCCCCTTGGCTTGCTTTTGAGTCTAACAGGTTGACTGTGGTGAGGAAGAGAGAGAGGAAAAACAAAGAAAACATATGAGTGTCTAGCCCTTGTTAGCCCCAATTAGCCTTTATCTAATCCCACAGGAGGATTCACCAACCTCAAGCACTGATCATGACTCTATTTACTCAGCTGCCCCCCACGCACACACAACCACAAGCACTTGTACTGATGTCTTTGTGAGGACATTCATTGATATAACCCATTCCCTAGACCCTTAGCCTACCCGTCCCTAAACCGATTTAACTCTAAAACTAAGTGTTAACACTTAAGGGGCTCTTGGAAGAGAGAAGAAAGTTAAGACTGGTCAAATTGTCCTCACTTCTCCAACACATCCTTGTTCTGAAGGTAAGTGAATAAAGTAGGCTTTGTATCCTTGCTTTGTAAGGCATCAAATCAAAACTTCACTGGGCAAACAATGAAAATATCCTGAAAAGGTACTGAACTAAAGTACAGTCAGTTTTTCAAAAACCACCAGATGTCTTTTTTCCTTTTTTTTCTTTCTTTTTTTAAAGACTTTTCTTTTGACCCATCTGACCCCCATTCTACCGACCCACACACATATCCATGGAAAATAGAGTGTAACCAGGTGAAGCAAAACTCTATTGGATCTAAATTCAAATGCAATCACCGGTTTCAGAGGTGGTCCGAAATTCAATTGGCCACACTGAAATCAAAATATAAATCCAATCCAGAATGAATGGAAAAAAACAGTTTTAAGTGTGTCTCCTGCCAGAAATTCGTTCTTTTCAAACAGACATCAAGCAGCAGAAGGGGATCCATGTCTAATAGAGGAAATATGACTGAGGACAAATAAGACAAGGAGCTTCAGTGGTTAAATCATGCAAGTGCAGGCTCTGGCTTAGCAAAACAGGATTCAAATTATGGAATTTAAGGGACCGAACGAATAACTATGTCAGTTGTGCAGCAGTTTTGAAGTCACAAATTACTTGTGAAAGCGCTTTTATTGCCTACCTCCACAGAACATAATTAGAAGTACACTTGTGAATAGTAGATGTGATGGCCAAATTGACTCTGACACAGAGTATCTTAAAAGGAGCTGAAGCATTTTCTATTCTTAGTGTATACACTTGGCTGTGGAGTGAATAATTGTCATTGAATACAACTGTCAGCATGGGTCATGACACATGGAGTGAGGAATGTGAAGGCAGCTTTATGCTCAAAGGATGCCCCACTTCAGCAACCAAACTGTCACGAGCAATTTGGCAATAGATTCTGTCTAGCGACACAAAGCTCAGACTAATAAAGCTTAGTGCTCTCACCTCAAACAACAATTTAT
Source organism: Haplochromis burtoni (assembly GCF_018398535.1). NCBI lineage: Eukaryota > Metazoa > Chordata > Actinopteri > Cichliformes > Cichlidae > Haplochromis > Haplochromis burtoni. The sequence continues at coordinate 1,061,949 of NW_024582563.1, read as the reverse complement.
GTAGTTAGAATAAAATACACAAAAAGATTTTGCTGGTGTTCATGACGTAAATTATTTACAGTTAATCCCTTTTAGTCCTGTTTTTCAAACAGTACTGAGGAAAAATAGGATGCTTAAATATAATGTTTCTGACAAGCAATGGTATGGTGGAGAAAAAAAGCACATAAACCTACAGTGGGCTAAATTGGGACACATTATACTTTTAATATGTTACTGTGCAATAGAAAATGTAGCTTAGGATTATGTGAATTTGGTAAAAAAGTAAAGGACAGACAACCATTTATTATAAAGAAAAAAAGAGCAATACACTTCATCAGTTCCAGCAACACTGACTCAGCCTCTTTTTACTTATCCCGTTGAGAGCAAAGCAGTCAACAGCTCTGAACACTCAAACAAGTAGCAAACACTTAGCAACGCAAGTGGACACATACAGCAAAGTGAAGCAGCAGTGCAGTAGAGGCCCTGCAGCTGTAACTCTATTCACTGTGAGAATATGAAGAATGCATTCTTCCTTCATTCTCCTGTGCAAGGCTTCAGTAAGCAAGAATGTCCACATATCAAGTTTTTATCAAGTCATGATGGACCACTGGCTCACAGGGAAGCCTTTTAAGTCAAACACAATCTACCCCTGTCAAGCACCGGGATCTAAATTTGCAAGAAGAAGTGATCTCACTTCTCTGTGAATGGGTTGTTGTTTTGTACTACAGAAAAAGTTGGAGAAGGAAGTGATTCTTTGTTTCAGACTTATCAGGTAAACATCAGCCAATGTGGCATAAAAGGACCTTAAAATGAAGCATAGAAAGGCAGACACAAACACCTAGATTTATTATTCTGGACTCAAAACACAATAGATGTTCACCTGAGCTGCAGTCATGCTAAACCGCTGAGCCAGTTGAGTGGCAGTGGACACATTCATATTAGAGTTTAATGAAGCTATCTGTTCATGTCAGATAATAGCAGCTCAGCATCCAGGGCCATTGCTTCCAATTTACATTTCTCAACGAGCCGAGCCCAACACTCAAATTGAGCCGAGTGAGGGAATTTGAGAGCAGAAAATTAGACAGCTCTCATATCGCAGGAGTAAAAAGCCCCCTCCAGCTGCACTTGGCTGAAGAAATCAGTACCCACACATGCGCACAAATGCATGTACACTCACAAATACATGCAAAGCACAACAAACACAAAGGACGCATCCTCAACTAAGAAGCAAGAAGAACTGAGATACTCTGAAACACAAAAAACGCTATATACTGAGAGGAAGTCAAATGATGCCAACACATGAAATCCTCCAAAGGAAAGCGTTTGCAAGCACATGATGTAGTTGGACATGGACACGCACATCTACTGTATGCATTCATTTTTTGTAGAACCTGACCAAAACGTGCAGTTTTTCTCACACACGCGCATTCAAGCAAACACAAGTGCACACATCAACATTTGCTGACAGTCTTTTTACTCTCTCGCTCAATCTCTCTCTCTCTCTCACACACACACACACACAGTCAGTTAGCAAGCTAGCGTCAGCCAAGCATATAGCCCCTGCCCCAACAGGGAGTGCCTCTAAACGGGAACTACGAGTATTAATAGCAAACTCAGCCAGCCTGTCTGGGAGGGAGCAAAACATCACAGAGGTAGAAACAGGTGAATCAATATATAAAGCAAACTAAGGTCACCATCAAACGCCCACACTCATAACCCTAGCCCCGAGGAATGGAAGACATCCTTTTTTCACTTGCTGGTGACCTATATCGCTTGGCATATTATGTGTTGAACACTGTAGCAAACAAAGCAAGAAAGGGTACTTTTTCTGATGCCAGTGTTACCATGAGTAACAGCTCAGATGAAAATAATAACTGTACAATACAAAATCTCATGAAACAGTTCTCCACTGCAGCCACATATTTCACAGCTGATGTTAGAGGGGAGAAAGAAGAGTCAGTCAGTCAGAGACTAAGGAGAGGGGCATGACCAAAGAATCAGCTTCCTCCATAATAGAATAGCATAGAACACATGTCCTTATCTATCAATATCTGCTATTTGACAGAGTGGATGATGCTTTGCAGCCTGGTTCCATGCATCTGAAGGTTGGCAGGCCGCAGTGCAGGCAAAGCAAGCGACTTGTGTCTGTGTTAAAGGGTGAAGTGTTCACCTCCCATTATGAATTATTCAAGAGCAGAGTCGCTCTGTCTGATGTTGCTGCTGCTTGCCCAGCCCCTCTGCTCCCATTTCTCTTTCTTTCTTTCTTTCTTTCTTTCTTTCTTTCTTTCTTTCTTTCTTTCTTTCTTTCTTTCTTTCTTTCTTTCTTTCTTTCTCATATAATTTACACAGACATAAAGGCATAGAGCACTCCTGCACACCATGACCACGTACTGTATATCTACACATGTAGTCTCCCTAAATACGGATTTTTTTCGCCTAACTCTGAAGATGAAACGTTAAAATGAGGATGACACCCTTCGGTCAGCATACACATATAAATATAGGCATTTAGAATACATGGGGACGGGAGTGAGGGGTATTTTGCGTCTGCGCACATTTCCATCCCCTCTGAAAAGTACCATCGCTCTGAGACGCACATCAGCCCCAGCGGGACTGCTGAGCCGGGCTCTCCGGGCCAAGCCTCCCTAACGCCGACTAAAAATACCAGAGGCCTCCGGACGTCCCGCAGCGAGCCAACATTACACCACCTAGAAGGACATGCTGCACCACATCATAGAAACTAATGACTTTCGAAACTTTAGATATTTTTTTCTTCTAATTATGTGGAATTTAAACGATATCGGATAGCTAATGTCAGCACAAAGTCTCCTAAAAGGCTTCTCAAAGTGAAAATGAATCCTCTCCGCTGAAATCTATTACTGAGGCGTTTCTCTGTATTTCCTTAAACTTTTCCTAAAGTTTTACGGGATCATTAAGACCTAATGAAAACCACACAGTAAAATTAAATAAAAATGCTTGCTAAGGTGCGGTGCGGAGACGGAAAATTCAACGAAGTACAGGCGCGAGGAAAACATCATAAGTTTGTCGTCATCCTTTTAAACTTGAGGTTTCTTTTCTACTGATGCTTTTTTTTCCTTTACTTGTTATAACGCACTTGATTCATTTCCTAATTTACTGATAGCTTATATAAACTACAGTAAGACGTCAGCGAAGTCACATAAGATGTTTTTATGGCCATCGAGTTTTAAACGTACAAACAGCCCCCCACGGTCAAGTGGACTGTTTTATAATCTCTGCGCCAGGGTAGATTTTATCACCTTCAACTTATTGGCGTGAAATAAAAAATAAAGCCTGTAAAAGTGACGTTATGTTTCGGTCGTGTAAACAGTGACCTACAGTTCAACGTAAAAGATCATGAAAAAAGAGTGTCTTCGAATTCGTCACATTATGTTTATGAAAATCAGTATTTTCAAAATCGGTACAGCTTTCCAGCGTGTTTATTGTCTGCTTTATTTTTAAAGCAAAAGTTTATGATCTAAATAAAGATTAAGAAAGATCCAAGAAAGCCCTTTAAGTGCATATATACTCTGTGATTATACCTCTGATTTTCTTTTGTGTCACGGAAAAAAAATGTGTGTGGACCTCATTCTAAGGTTTGTAGTAAATTACTATGTTTTTCTACTTTGTTACTTGTGGAAATTAATGATCGATATGAGTTCTCTTTCATCGTGAGGACTGTCAAAGTTGACCAAAACAGACGTGTGTTTCCATCTGTTTAACTTTTAACCCGAACCGGAGAAACAGCGCTTAAGTGATTCAAAACGTCTTTGTCGTCTTCATATTTGTGGTGTACAAGTCTATATGAATTTCTATACAATGTGCTGTATAGACGAGGCAGCTCGATACTGACACTCTCTGGCTGATTTATGACTCTGGAGGGCGAACGTAATTGCCTGATTTCTTCATTGTATTGACACTTTCCCTGTTCCAGCTAACATGCAAACTGTTTAGTTAGTTTATCTGTTTGTGTGTGTGTGTGTGTGTGTCTTCTCATCGTTTCTTTTCTCTCTGATATTCACTCGTATAAATTACACGTTTATCCTAAACTCTTAAATTATCCCCCGCCCCACTCACTCCGCGTTCTGTATCGTCTCACTTTCTCCCTTTCCTCCAAACGCACAATAAAATACTAACACACTCCTACCAGTGGAATTGTGTGTATTTTTTTTAGGGTCAATGTGTATTTGCTTATTTTTTTTACCATCGTGAGCCAAACTAAAACTTCACCAGTCTTATTTTTCAATCAAATGCTTATATGTGGATTTGCATTAGGCCTGGGTGGCTTTGACTCTTTTCTATTTTTTTTTTTTTTTTGCTTCACCACAGAACTGCACATTTTCCCGACCCATGCCTTCGTGTCAAACACCATAAATTAAATCGTATGCTCTCTTGCATTGCGTTAACAACTAAGGAGATATATTTCCCAGACACCAAATGCTGTGCGTAAAAAAGGGGGACAGTCTTTTTTTTTTTTTTTTTTTTTTGCATCAAATGAATGGTTTACATTCCACAAACATTTTTCGTTAAGAAAACATTGATTTTAGGCTTGATAGCTTAAAAGAAATCACAAAACGTATAGGGTCAGAAGAAAATCCACTGAAATGTGACTGGCCTGATGAATTAGTTCATTTATTAAGTGCGTGACAAGTGAAACTTTTAGTTTGATAATCGTTGGATTATAAAACAGATCCTTTGGCGTGACCTACAAACTAACGTCCAAAACTTTCCAAACTTCTCCAACAACATCAGCCTTGATCTGGAAGTTTACACGGGGTGGGTTTGTCTCTGAACATTCAATTACTGTGGTGTAAACTGAAACATCTACAGTATACGGACGGATTCCATTACTTTCTCGCCATTAAGGTTTAAACTGTTGGGTATCCTAAACTGAGACCTTTGAGCCGGCGTGTGCTGATAATTCACATAAAGCACCATTTAGATGGCTATCGTGTTAATAGGTTCTATTCACATTTACAGACTCATTTTTCATTTTTTCTTTCGGACTTTTACCCAGAATAACTTTAAACATTATCCCTTACTTGATGTGACATAAACCACAGAGAACTGGACATTAAAAATAAACTCAATTACATTTTTTTCTGTCTCTTGTGGAGTGCTAAGGGTTGGAGCTCATCCTCAGAGTGCATTTGCATTTACTGCCCCTGCTTAACACACACACATACACACACTTTGACCCGAACATGTTAAAGTTTTAAAGATGTCAGGATGTAAACCAATAATTTACAAAGTTCAAACCAAACCTCCCTCTGTTGTGTAAAGTTTTTTTTCCCTTTCTTTATTGTTTGTAGTTTAGTTTCATATGTTTGAATAAATGACTGTGCTGCTAGTGGACGTGTCTACCGTAGCCTTTTTCTGCCCGGCTTCAAAATACTGCCACAAGCTTATATTCGCCTAGAAAGCGACCAAGACCTAAAGAGAGATAAAGTGCAACGTCTTTGTCGCTCATTTATCATGAAATCGGCTTTAAATGCAACTTTTAAAAAAGTCGTGAAACTGCAGATTTACATGATCACAAAGATAGACTTAATCTTTATTCGAGTCGAACCCATTAAAAAAGCAGCCACGTTTTTACGCACTATGCGAATATTCTCATATTCTATTTATTGCCTTAAAACTGAGTTAAGCTCACAGTTACCCAGTAACTGGGGCGTCTACCCCAAATGGATTCTTGGGTAAAACAGACAGACACGCACATCTCATATAAACACAAATATCGGAGTTTCTTTACGTCCATTCGTCCCACAATCAAGCGTCTTTGGGAGCTGTCTCGACATCACTTAGTTTATTCATCTCTATTTGAAAACTATTAAGTCATCTTAGCCAAATTATCGGAAATCGCGCTACCTTGTCTGGCTTGTTCGGATTTGGATTCAAGTTTACTCTCTGATTATTACTATCTGCTGGCGATCTGATCCAGTTTTATCGGTGATGTCCGGTGTCACCGTGATTCGCTCTGGATAGTCCTTTGATTTTTGAGACTATAATTTAGACAGTAAGCCCTCGACGAGCGCACAGCTCTGACCGCGATACGTGCCGTAGCGCACCATTCATACATAAACACAAGCGCGCACATACACACAAACACACATGTCCGCAGCCTGAGTTCCCTTACCTTCATTGGGGGGATAGAAGACGGGAAACGCGGGGATAACGCAGGACAACAAAAGAAGTAAAACGAAAAGGAGTGATCGCGGATTGCAATCCATGGCGGCGGATCAGAGACACATAACTCCATGAAGCCACTGACTAATCTGGGAACGTCTTCTCCCCACTCAGCTTTCTCACTCTCTCTTGCTCCGTCTCCCTCCGGTTGGAGGAGTTTTCCGCTGGGTCCTACAGAGTCTTAACATACATCAAAACAGCGTTCAAGTTCATCACAGGTCATTTTAGAATTTCTACCACAGGCGTCTTTAAAAAAGAAAAAGAAAGAAAAAAAAGAATGACGAATTCAGCAGTTCAGCGCATTTTATCGTCTATTTCACCGAAATCTGTAACATGAATCAATTCGAATGGAGAGCAGGGGCTGAGATAAACGTAATGGGTTTATCTAGAAACAACAGTCTGCACTATGTTTTCTTTTACCAAATCTTTCCTTACACTTAAAGAGTGTTTATTCTCTCCCAAAATATCTGATCATAATGGATTACATTTGGCTCAGTTACTATTATGAATGAAAATGAAGTGTGAGCCCGTGTTTAAACAAAGCCACATAAGCACCATGAGAAACTTTATTTATTTATTAAATATATAAATAACATAAAGTCTGTGGTTAAAGGCCATACTTTAATTTATTTGTTCGTTTTGGTTTAAGCTTTGACTTTTAGTGACCTCTTGTTTTTAAACTGGAAACTGGGGCAGACAACAGTATGATGTTATGGTGTCAATCCTGCTTTGGCAAAAACTGTAAAGCACTGCAAAAGTGCAAAAGAACAGTGAGTCACACAGGATTATTAAATAAGGGTACAAACACAATTGTTTTGTCATATTATGCAGCTGTTTTGTAATATAACATTGACAAATTTATATTATATTTAAGCTTATAGCTATGTTTAACCTATAATTCATACTATATAAACATATAATTCTGAAGAACCAAAATACCTATTTGTTTATACTGTTTTCCATGTTGTAATACTCACCCACAGTAGGATGAAGTTTTATTTATCTTTGTGCTGAAGGACATATGTTGTATGTGTATTTCGTTCTACTGTCTGCATTTTACTTTGAAGGCCATTAGGGGCCCCTGACACCACAATACTTGACGTATACTGAAAGGCTGGGGTGGCAGTGTAACGTCATGGCACTTGCTGAGACGCCAGCTGTTGTGGTGGGGGGTTGAAGGCTTGTGATGTATGGGAAAAGTTAAAGGACATAGCACACACAGAGAAACAATGCCGCTTCACTTGGATTTGAAATATCTGCTCGTGAATATAAATCATTTTATCAGTTTACTGATGAAATATCTTTTATCCTGTCATACATCCATCTTAAATCAAATAAAAATAAATATTGTTTTAGCCTCTATTGAAGGTTTAATTTACAAATAAGGCTGCTAAGGAATATAGTACCCAGTTGAAGTAATGATAATAATATGGAGTCACTGAATTAAACTAAACTTTAAAACAAACCACTGAACACACAGCTAAATGTGATGTGAACAAACCTACAGATTTCACAGCTTTAGAATAACATTTGCTCCATTAAATTATTGCATATCGTTAGCTTCATAGCATAAGTGCCTAAGTCATTTTTTGGTCAAATTGAGATTTTTGCCTAACTTTACCCCCCTACCACTGCTGCATCATCCTGTCCGTCTGAAACACAAAACACAAAAAAATGACTTAGGCACTTATGCTATGAAGCTAACGATATATAACACAATCCTGCAAATCAAGGACAGCAGTTTTAATTTCGCCATCTGTCGAGCTCAGTGAGTTATGTAGCTTGTAGGATGTTAAACCATCCTTCGGTAAATCAGTTGTTAGTTTGCAGTATATTTAACCTAAATATTAGAAACAATAATAACTTAGCAGTCAGCTTAAAAAACCACCAGAGAAATTTATGAGCTTCAGGTTGTCAATGGATACAGTGAAGAATGATGCCAGGAGGTCTCTGACTGCATTATTAAGTGACTGTGGCATGTGGATTTACAGCAGGTTTTAGACATGCCAGCCTTTGTCATACATCATCTTCTACATCCCACTAATTCACTTATTACACACTGAAAGAGATTAATACAAGAGGCCCCACAGCTAGCAATCAATTCAAAGGATGGTCATTCTGGGCTCACAGTTTACAGGCTTTAGCTTCACAGCAGAATCTCTTTTTATTTTTTTTCATTCTGCATGTTTGTAGAATATTAGATGAATTATACTCAAATCTGGAAAGGATTTTATTTCTTTTAGACACCAAAGTCACTGCTGCCACAAAAGAGCACAATTAAAAATGGCAAACTCCCATTAGAATGAAAAGAATGTGAACAAATTCAAGTTCTAAGTGACTAAGATTATAACTTGGCATTTAAAGGATCTTCATTCTGACAGTCAAACATAATTAGTAGTTATCGTTTTCATTTGGTCGTCTGAGAGGCACTGTCACTATGTTTTTAGTCAATAAACCTGCAAGTTAGTTCAGACTAATTGCTGGAAATCTGTTTCCGATTGTGGTGAATTGAAAGAATGCAATGGGTGCCTCCCATCTATCCACTCCAGCACCCTCTTCTCAATGAGCGCTTGTCCATCTTGAACTCTTGCCAGTGGAACAATCCAGTATGAGATGGAGGAAAATATTGATTTAAAGCCGCAATTGTAAGTCATCATGTGCTCTGACAAGGCTGTTTTAGCGTTCCAAACTCATAGAACAGATGTTTTTTAGAAGCAGCTTTGAAGCCTCCAAGACTTGGCCTTCTTATGCAGTAACATACATGCAAACAAACAAACAAACAGAAAAGCTGACTGTGATTATTGCTTGCTGTCAGTACTCTCTTCCTCCCTGTGGTTCTCAGACGGCACATTCCTCCATACGCACAGCGTACAGCAGGAGGAGAAGCCAGCAGGCTGCTGGCATGTAACACTATCCCCCCCACACCAAACATCATACCACGGAGGCTTTCTTACCATTGCCAGCACCACAACTTTTCACCCTTTCCCCCCCATCCTTTTATTTTCTTAGAAGGATTATTTACAATATTATACTCATGTGGACTAGAAGAACACAACTAACATTTTTTATGCATCCATTAAAGAGAAATACTAATATTTGTTTTTAAAGTAACATTTGTTCGACAGTACCGTGTGTCAGCTTGCTACCAGAAATTGAATAGAGGTGCAATATTTCTTTGAATGTACTGAAAACAACGTAGTATAGACAGGATTATTCCCCGTCTTGAATTTGCTGATGGTGTCAAATTGATTAAAAGTTGATTAAAGGGAGTCGAAGCATCTGATTACAAAAACCTTCGTGTTTTTCACAGATGCAACCAATTCCCCGTGAACGTCTGTGATCTAAGATCAAGGAAAGGAAATCTTTATGCTGGGAAAAGACGTTAATTACAGCATCACACATGGAGCATTCACTCTTATCGTATGAAGAATGTGTTCAGTTGAGTGTGTCTAACTACACAACTAAACAAAAACCCAACTGCCCCTCCATTTCCTGGATTTGCACCAATGAATAATTGGGTTATGGTTCATGTGGTAAATCCCCCCACTCTTACCCTTAGAGAGAGATGGCTCTGATAAGTCTGAATGACCAGCCATGACAGAGTGAAGCAGAGCAAGGCGTCTTTCCACATCCACTCATGATCATGTCCTCTACTGTCACACTTTAGTGGGTGGGGGTGACAAGGCCAAATTTATAAATCATGTTGGGGCAGATTTTTCAGTTGTTTTGTGAGTTTGTTTTGATATAAATAGGAAAAAGACTGGTTGTTAAATGTGACTATTGTTCTCTGTTAACACTGTCAATAAACAGTTCCCATCAACAAAACCTCAAACTATATGGAGCTCTTGCAGAAATCGGCATGCTCTTCAGTTTATCATTAATTTCCTATGTTTTCCTGCATGACTCTTGACTGGCTTGTTTCTGCTTTGGTGCAAGTATCGGTTAAATCTGTGTCCACTCATGTAGCACAAAACCAGTGTTAGACAAAAAGTCTTTAACTAAAATCAAAGGACCAATACTGCAGTGCAACGCTATGTTGCTCTATTCAAAGTATTGCTTAAGACATATAAACAATTTCCAGCCCAATCTTGTAAAATTGCTGCAAGCGAATGCTTTGGACTGTCCAGGGGATGTTCCTGGTTTGAGATCAGTTACAGAATGATGCCAAAAAAAAAATAAAAAATCAGAAAGAAGACAGAAAGAACTGGTGTGTTTAACCCTCTGAAGCACTTATGCACTTTTTAATCCCATATAAAGTAAACATGTGCAAAAGTTTCCTTCCTTTCGGTCTTTCCTTCGGTATTTTGAGACATGACATTTCAATTACCTTTTATTGAGACAAGGAATTTCTGCTAGTTTTTAACTTTTTTAATTAAAAAAAAAACAGTTACTTGTAAATGAAACCGTGTGGAAATGGTTTATTTTTATTTCCCGCCTCTCTCTGTCTTTCCTCTTCTTTCTCACCTCTTTTCTCTGACTACTTAGCCAAAGTGGGTATTGTTGGTCAAACCTGTTCCCTACTTTTTGTTTTCTTTTTTTTCACTTATGATTACATTTGGTTGCAACATAATTGCTGGCTGGTTAACCTTGTTATGTGAATGAATGCATTGGCATGGTTTATGTTGTCAGCAGGGGGTGATAAGGAGTGGATGTCAGGTGTGCACAAGTTGCACAATTCTCACCAAACAAGGAAACCTGGGTGTTCCCTCAGTGGTTAGATTTGCGAGACAAAAACACTTCATGTTTAAGAAAATAAATGTAATCTTAAATATCAAATAAATAAGACATGCCTTGGGCCAATATAAACATCTTTCTCACAGCTTAACCAAGCCGAAAGATGACAAAAGATTTCAAATATATTCTGTTTTTCTTAAGTTGCTACAAATGTAAAAAGAGATATTGTCAATGAATATATTACTGATGCATATGTGTGGCTTTATGAAAATGTTAGTTAAAGGAATTTTGTTATTAGATTCATTAAAAAAGTAATTGGTTTTCCTCAAAATAATTTGCTGATGCAATTAAGTTTTATACAGACGTAAACTGTCAGAGAGCGGCTTGTGTTGCTGTTGCGTACAGACCATTTCAAACTAATTAACTAGCAAAATGACAAACACATAACTTCCCACATGCCTGAGGATTCTCCCTTGGGAAAGCAAATCCGTCATGAATTTGCTACAGCTAACAGCTTTACTCATGTATGTCTACCGTATACGTTAGCAACAAGGAACACAGTGACATACATGTGGATACTTTTTTCCTCTAAAAGAATGTACACAAAAACTCAGTCCCACCTGGCAGCATATTTAGCTAAAGAATTGCTCGAAACTAAACAGTCTGACATAAGGGTTTATTTACTGTAGGACAACTAAACAAGGCTAGACCATAAGAGCCGGTAATTAGAGAGCGAGGAAACAACATGGTCTCCTTGATGGCATTGAGGTTTTGTCACGAGGACACACAAAAATCCAAACATGCTGACAGAAACTTTCTTTCTGAAACTCAGAAAGAAAGTTTCCTCTCTCTCCTTTTACTTTTTTCTTTCTGCTCCCTCTCTCACACACACATGCATATGCACACACACACACACGGCCTCGACTGTGTTTTGGAGACATTCAACGAGTTGGCTGTAAATGTTTAAAACTGCCCCGATGATACATGTACTTGAAATTTAATGAATATGAATCCATAACTAATCCAATTATATTTACTTCTGCACTCCTTCATGATTTTATAATACGCAAAATAAATAAATATGTAAAATAATGATCATATGCATGCTATCTCCAACTCAACTCAAACTGAAAAGCTGTTTTGGCTTCATATGTGAAAAATCTATTGTTTCCACAGGCGAAAAAAAGAAAAGAAAACCCTCCTGTGAAGCACTTGATCACTAATTTTACTGTAATAATAAACTCATTTCATGGTGTTGCAACATAAGAGTTCAGGCCAAATACTGCTTGAGATAATTAGCTCAAGTGAATGAAAGGGTTGTGTTTTGTGGGCTACGCGGAGACGGCTCTGTCCTGATACAACAATGTGTTCATATTAGAACCAGTTTTATTCAACCTTTGAAGGACAGCGTCCTTACTCCCATCTCACTCCCTATAGCGTTCCTTCTGCCAGTATTGTCTTGGATACCAATCCTCCTCCATCTGCTAGGATTAAACTTCTGCACACCCCAACACACATGCCTCCCACCCCCCCAAGACAGGTTTTATAACTATGCCAAATGAGACCTGGACGGCAGTGCACTCCACTTCCCAAGCAAATCCACTCTTTTTAAAATTCTTTACTTGAAAAGTTTAGCATTTTGCATCTCTGGTATTTAGTTTTAATAAACAATAACTATTTAGAAGGAATCAGTAATAAAAGTCTGTATTTCCACTGATTATTCTTTCAGAGTGTAGTTAGATTGCATTTTAAATCTCAGTGTAAAAATGTTCAATGTGAAGGTCTAACCAACATAATTTTATCGAATGAATAATTGTAATCACGCCTGTGTAGTCTGTGTGATTTCTAATGGTTTCACTCTGAGAGCAGCATACTTCAGTGAGAAGACAGCTCAAAGAAGGCTTGTTGCTGCACTGTTGCAGAGACACTTAACTAAAATATTCAGGAGAAAAGCACCTTAATTATACAGATGATAGAGTACAGGCCCTGAAGTTGTGCGCGTGAGTGTGTATCAACATTGCACAGCTTCCATAATAGCTGCTAATTGGCTAATGGCTCTACAGACTTGTCACTTTCATTGGTGCATCTTTGTTGCTGTTGTTGTCTAGACCAGTGGTTCCCAAACTTTTTTTGCTAGGCCCCCCTTTGTTTTACAAGAAAAATCCCCCCCACCCCTCACCACCTAAACACTCACCACCCGCACAAACACATCCTCCAACCACACACACCCATATTTTGTTTTCAAACTCCATTGCGGTTTATTTCACACCTCAAACAGTAAACAATTAAGCAAATACAAGTAATCAGCAATAAATTACAGGTAGTAAGAAAATAAACTACTAACTCTTTTACGCTACGTCCGCACCTACACGGGTATTTTTGAAAATGCAGCTGTTTCGTCCACACGTAAACGGCATTTCAAATCACCAAAAACTGAGATTTTTTAAAACTCCTTTTTTGCCTTTAGGTGTGGACGAGGAATACAGAGTTCATCAAGCAACGTCAAAGGTATGTGCCTTTTTCACGTCACGCTGTGCGCCATGTTATTGTTTACATGAGATGAACTGCAGAATGGCAGATAGTCAGATTAACAGTATTTTGTCTCTATCTTCAGGTTTTACATGCTTACATAAACATGGGCAGTTACTGTCCCTCCATTTAGAAAGGCTGAGGCATCACGATGTAATTACTTTAGGTGTTTTTTTCCCTGTGTAATAATATTCAACATTGCTATCAATACATTTTTCAAAAAAGGCTTCTCTGTGCAAAATGGGTTTAAAAACATAAACAGTTGTGGGATACTGTTTGTCTGTGATTTGAACCGGAGGAACAAATCATGGCAGGGTCAGCCTGATATTATTTGTATCCCGCTGTAACTTTACTGTGTAAAGAGCTAACATCTCCAAAATGTCAGGAGTAGTTAGTCATTACAAGTGTGAACTAAAAATCAAGAATGTGGGATACTGGTTTGACCGTGATTTGGAGAGCCCAGCGTGTGCTCCCGACCAAGGGAAAACCAATTATGCAGAAGAGACCTACCTTGGCACTTGTGCAGGTGAAACCAAAGGGAAGATATGCTTCACCATATTTTCTAGTCTTTGGCTTAGAATGAAGTTGGTTTGGAAACATATTCAGCTATGCTTCATCTCCTGCTTTGCGTTTGTGTGAGCGCCCCGTGCTAGCAGTGTCCAAGCCTTGTTTTTTTGTTTTTTTTCCCTTTTCCCCCCTGCAATGGCTAGGGGGAGCGGGCCCCACACTTTGGGAAGGTCTGGTCTAGACTGTTGCTGCACTTTTTATTTTTGATACTCAAACATGCGTGTATATATATATAAATGCAAAGGCACAAAGTGTCTCTGAATATTTGCACACCATAAACATGTAAAAGACACAGTGATCCACAGTTAAAGTAAACATTTCACATCAGTAAAAACAAAGATGGGTGAATCGTGCAAGTCTATTGGTTTTAAGTCTTGTGAAGATACACAGATGCACACACACACACACACACACACACACACACACACACACACACACACACACACACACACACACGTGTTGCTTGAATCCTGCCAAAGCTACAAAATGAGGTGTTCCTTTCTAATTAATCATGGCTGCTTATAAGGTTACCTGAACAACAGTTCAAGCTGTTGAGCCAAAAAGCAAGACAGCTGGAGCACTGAGTGACACTGAACAGTGTCACGTGAGTCCTAATTACATCACATTAATATGATTATTTCAGCACTTATTCATCAAATTACAATCTTGCAGACTGAACATTTACACTGAAGGTTGATTTAGGCGTGTAAAGAAAATGAACAGGGGTCTGACACAGAAGAAAGTGCTGCAGATACAGAATGGCATCAAAATTAATGTGCCCTTTGACAGATGATGCAAAACAAGTCCTAGCCAAAGCTAAAACAGAACAGAATGTAAAGTGAAAATCCTAATAATAACACCTTTTTCCAAGGCCGTATACCTAAACTACCCTAGTTTCTGTCATCTGCTTCTAGTCTTGCCTGTGGAGCTGTAACAATTTGGCACGCCTGGTGAAAACCAAGCCTATGGGTGTGGTGCACAGCTACAAATTTAATCCCAACTGCGTTACTAAGACCCTGTGTTGAAACATTATGAATGTCCGGGCTAAGTTCTTACCCGAGGTCTCACGGGAATGTTGTTTTGTTTGTGGCAACACTCTTGAGTGTGCTACTATGCATAAAATGCAAATTACAAGCCCACTGGAAACCCAGCTAGACATTTCGTACAATATAGTTATTCATTAGTCAAACTTCTTAACCACAATATATTTCACTTTAACAGTGAATCAGTATGTATGGTATTTCACAGAAGCAAAGATAAACTTTTCTTATCATCTAACAACTTTAACAAGCTATGAGATTTAATACTGCCTTTGGCTACGCTGTTGACCGAAAAAGTGCAAAACCTCCACCTTTTACATACTGGATGGGGCTTTGAATGCAGCTATAAACACACATTTACAGGGCAGTTATGGATCATTAAAAGCTTTATAGAAACTGCAGTTGTTCATGCGTAAGCAAGCAAAACTCTGCCACAGAACTCAAAAGTAAAACGTTTGAGGGAAAGTGATGCTGAGCTGCTGATGTGAGCAAGTGAATAATTGGTGTGCTTCTCGGACTGGGGGTGATTGTGTTTGTTCGGTTGAAAATAATCACCTCAACTGATAATAAGAGGTTGTCACATCCATGATTACACATTGCTGATGACGCTCAAACTGCTTACTCATCAAATTAAGTTGCACACGCAGATAAAAACAGCCATGTATGATTATTAACACATCGTATCGCTTTCCCACAGCAAGTGAGTTGAATGTTTTCATGCTTTTCTAGCTATACAAATGAATACAATAACACTTCTAAGATATTAAGTACAACCAGTTCAATGTGCCCGCACTAAGAATTTCTAAGCTTAAGCTCTTGAAAACAAAGCCTAATCAGTGTATTTTCTTTTCTTGAAATTTGAACCAATTTGTTTGCCAGATTTGTGTTTTGAAGAAATAAATGATCTGCCAAAGGTTCTGACACATGAAAGCATTTAGGAATTATTGAAAGCTACAGTAAAGTATAGGCAAAGGCTCTTAGCTTTGCTGATCATAACCGAGCCTGTTCCCGTAAAACCCACATGGCACTTCATCATGGAACAGGTATGCTGGCAAGCATTAGTGTATTATTTGTCAGCACAGTCAAAGTATGTATGTCCTCTGGATACACATGGTTACCATCAGCACAACTCAAACCACAAAACCACAGTGTTAGTCTAATCTCTAAATACCGTGTGTAATGGACTCTGTGTCATTATGCTCCTTTGCTTTATGAGACACACGAAACAGCGCAATGTATTTGTAGCACATTTAACCAGAGAACTGAGTGGGAAAACCTTCATCAGTCATCAGTCGTGACTCTTTCATGTAAAACGTGTCTGATGCTCTTCCTGTCTTGTTTAAGTCGTTTAGAAATGATTCTGGGGAAGGATTCGCAAGCTTTTGCTAACAAGCACACTCAGTGGCTGAATACGAGTTTGAGCAAATCTTTGTGATTTAGCGTCTGGTTTCTGGCCTGGCTTGAGGTGTGGCCTGACTGTCTTTAGCCTACACCGCCTCTCTGACTAAGTGTCTCCGGCTCATCTTTTCCTCTACAAAGAAAAAACTGAGATTACATCAATTTGCCTGGATTAGAGTATTTTGCAGGACATTGCTTCAAGATAGCTTCAAGCTAAACCACTGAAGGAATCCATGTATGGACTTTGGAGAACTTCAGCGTGCCTCTCTTGTCTTGTTCGCCTCTCTTCTGCATCATATCTATGTGTGTGTGTAAGAGTGAGCGTGTGCGCGTTCACCTCATGTGAGAGAGTGCGGGAAGTATTGAGAAGACAACAAACCAGAAAATTACCCTGCGCAGCCAGCTGTTTCTGAATCTCATCATAGGAATTTATCAACACGCATATTTCTGGCTCCAACCTCCTACGGTGCTACAAATATTTCGGTGCTACAAATATTTCTGTGAAAAGAATAATCATACAACTTTCTCTCTCTTTCTTGAGAGCTAGCTGCTTATCATGGGTATTTTGAGTTTTTCATTTCATTCGGATGAATGCATAAATGAATTATTCTTGCATATCTGAAATTCTAGGGAGGAGAGGGTGTTTGATCCATTCTAATATATGGATGATTGCATTACACTGTGATTCAAATTATGAAGCATGTACTCATCCTCAAAAACACAGTATACAGTCCAACTGGCAGCTGAAATGCTCCTAATTGCAAAGCAAAAACAAACATGAAAAATGAAGCAACTGTGCCCAATTAGGAGATATTTTTTGCTTTGCATTCTATGGTTCTATGGATGATTAGATGCCTGTATAGGTAAGCAGTTAGAAAGGAGTGCTTTTGAAATGCGAATAGTCAGGTCAGAAGTGAAGATCCAAAATTTGGAGTTGTGCTATACCATGATGTATTCTTGGCATGTTAATTATGCTCAATTGCTAATTGAAATGTGAGGAGTTAATTGTGTTGTAACATACTTGTTTTCTCTTGTCCAAATGTCTTACTGAACATGCACAGGGATAGGAAACCGACAATGACTAAAGGTGGTTTCCGTTGGAAGACAGCTTTCCACTCCTCTTCTTCTTTGAAAAAATATCACAAGTGATTTGTTTAGTGACTTAAAATTTTAGAATTTGATCCCTTTTTGTGATGGTCAAAACCAAGCACTACTGGTGTCCACAGTAAATTAAATTACATAAAATTAAGAACAACTTCAGTGTAAAAGGTATTTGGATCTTTGCTGCGTACGCCTATGATCAATAAACTTCTACTGATGTAGCGCTTTAAGAAGTCTAAGCACTTTTTTAGCACAAGCCTCATTTACACAGACATTCATACACCCACCTTTCTATGCCCAAGCCATTTTTTTAACTCAACACTTACACATTCAAACTCCGATGGATACATTAGGGGCAACTTTGGATTCAGTATCTTGCCCAAGGACACTTTAGCAAGTGGACTAGGCAACCTCCTGAGCCACAACTGCCCAGTATTTGCCCAGTAAAAAATAATCAATTATGAATATATAAAAAACACTCTGACAGCTTTCCACAGATTTCAATATGGTGACTAAAATCTTGATGTTTTTTTTATGCAACACAAAAATAATATAAAGAACTATTTGTGCCATTAAAACGTGACAACACTGACCATTTGTGTGTGGTTGCTGGAGGTTGCTGTCACCTTATAAAGAATGATGGAATCAGTTGCAAAGAGGTGCTACATCAAAAACCTTCTAATGATTGCTTTATTTGTGACCAAATGCATCTCTTTGCAACTAGTTTCATGCTAATGACTCCTACCACTCACCAACTTTTCACGGGCTAGACGCTTTTCCCTAGGTGCTAATGATTGCCATTGGTCACTATGCCTGTGTGAATGGGGCTTTAGCAGTTGATTTTGACTGCCAGCAACCTCTCAAAAGTGCACAGACATTCCTGGTTGTCAGTTGGTTGCAGATAGGTCACTAGGCCTGTGTGACTGAGGCCACATTCAGAACTAGTGAGGTAATGTTTGTTAGGCTTGTTGTAGGCTTGAAATTCAGTGGCTACAGTTAATTAGCTTACCTCCAAATCAGTGCACAGGTTAGATGTTTAGATTTGGTAAGAGGTTATATAAACATTAGTGGGTAAATAAACTTTACTTAAATATGGATAAAAATTCAGCCTCAGCATTAAATGATTCAAATCAGATTTATTAAGGCCTGTGTTTAAGTCTTATGTGCTCAGTACACACACATAAATCTACTTTGTCAAAGTAATTTAAGTAATTGTACTTCCAACTTTTGCTTCCAATTTTGCTTGACAAGCAGCAAGTCTTTATGGACTTGGCCCAATAATCATAGCACTATTCCCATCACACAAATTATTTGCACACTTTTCCCATGTGAAAATTGTGCAAGCACCTTCCTTGTGTATAGCATACCTAGTTTGCTTAAGTGAACATACTGTAAAAATCCTGTTATAATCCCAAAGGGCAACATTGCATCACTGTTGGTTCAGAGGGTAACAACAGAGAAGGGCAAGCACTAAAACAAAAACATGCAGAATGCTGAATGTATCTCGTGTCAGTGTCAGGACACAGTGCACTGAATTTGCATGATGTCTCTGGCTTGCGTGTATACACAAGCTAATATACACACACATGCATGTTAGACAGACTTAAGCGTTGTGACACAGGCCCAGTGGCACAATTTCTCTGACACACAAGCTTAGCATCATGGCATCCATTACTTTGCTTCCAAATGACTATTTTCTTGTAACTTCTCAGCAGACCTGCTGTCATTAATTGGGGCTGGCCTTAAGCCAAATGTGCTCTTTTCTTTCGCAATCTGTGCAACAATGCACACGACTATTGGTGCCTTTCTTTAGTCATTATCTCAGGTCAGTGGAGTGTCTAACAAGGGATGGCATTAACACATAAAACAATGTTTCGCTAATTTCAAATGAGTTGACATGCCAACAAAGATGTTGTTTTACAAAGTTACAACCACTCTGACAAGATTTTTTTTTAAACTTAAGATAGTCCTCTGATTGCTATCAGCTGGACTAATAGACTAATAGTGTATGAGATACATTCTTACAGGGAGATGTCATGTGTGAGAGGCACTTACCAGGGTTTGTTTATAACTGAAAGGTTTACAATCCAAACACCTTGATTTTTGGCAAAAAGAAATAGGATTCACACAATAAAAGGAAACCATAAAAGTAGGTCTGCTATTCAAAAATGTGTTACTTACCATATAAATATAATATAAAATCCGTTATAAAATGTGAACGCTACAACAACTGAAAACATTGTTGTACATGGAACACAGTGCGCTTATTCAAACAAAGTCAAAAGATTTGAATACCATTATAGCATAATCAAAACATTAGTAACCAGTTTTGAGCTTTGGAGGCTGTGATGATCACAACTTTAGATGGGCCTGCAGTAAGAGAAGAGAGAAAAGAAGGACATAAAGAGAAAAAGACTAGATGCACACTATGGGAGAGAGAAGAAAATGCAGTAATGGCATGCAATAGTGGCATATAAATGCATGGCGAGTGAAAAATGGGGCGGTCCTTACTGTATCATGGGAAGTCCCACAGCAGCCTGAAGCTAGGGATGATTCAAGGTCAACTGATTGAGTCCTAGCGCTGTTATAAACCTAATCTTAAAAGTCGAGAGGATGTCTGTCCAAACTGGGAGCAGCACTTTTAATGTTGGAAGAAGAATTTAAATTTAAATTCTTGAATTAATAAGGAGTGATTGAAGAATTCCCAGTATGAGAGAAATATAATTTCTCCTTCCAGTTCCCTCTACTACTTTCACCATGTCTTTTCAGGAAGATTTTAGAATTGCGTGTTAATACAGAATTACAACTGTCTAGCCTAAAAGTAACAAATGTTTGAGCTAGGTTTTCAGCATCACTCTGAGTCAAGATGTTTCTGCTAAATAGTCTTGGGTCAGAGCACAGCTATCTTCAAATTTAGCTTCAACTAGCCCTCTCATGCACAACACTGGTGAGAGACTGGTGGAGTTTGGTAGTGATGTTGGCTTGGGCTTTCTACAGAGGATTGATTCAATGTGATTAGAGGTGCCATGCTGTCTGCCAGAGTACTCAGGCACCACTTAGATTCTGCTCAATTTGCCAACCCAGTGTTATACTTCCACTGTCCTCCCATCCTTTATTTTCTCCCATCCATTGGAGAGTATGCCAGGGCCAGAACCACACGGGCAGTTTCACAGAGAACAGCATTGTAATTGCACTGAGCGAAAAAAAAACAAAGTCCTCAGTTGACCTGTTTGGTTAAACGAAGAAGGGTAATACCATCCCCTTTTTCCACACATGGTTTGTCCTGTCTTTCTTCACTTCCTTCCCTCACTGCCTCCTATCCTTCAAAGTCAAGGCCATTCCAAGCCTTGCCAAGTTGAAGAATTCAGCTGCACGTCAGAGATCTCACTTTAATACACTACTGCTCCATTTTATTTTATTTTTCTGCCAGCCTCCCACCTCACCATTCCTCAGGCTTTCATGGAAAATCACGCCCTTTGTTTTGCCAAAAGTTGCATCCTAACACCCCATCCCTCCTTCTTTCAAGGTATTGAGTGGGAGCCGAGAACTTCAAGAAGGATTATTTTGCTTCTTAACAAAGTAATAAATCATACTGTGGGCCATCCAAGGAAGGGCATTGCCATTTTTCCCATTCCAAAATAACAGCAATCAGGGCAGCCAGAGTGTTGCCTGTTCAAGGATAAACAGCCACAGAGTTACTCTGATATCTTCTTCAGGTTTCAC
Organism: Haplochromis burtoni; assembly: GCF_018398535.1. Taxonomy (NCBI): domain Eukaryota; kingdom Metazoa; phylum Chordata; class Actinopteri; order Cichliformes; family Cichlidae; genus Haplochromis; species Haplochromis burtoni. The sequence continues at coordinate 1,040,734 of NW_024582563.1, read as the reverse complement.
ACAAATATTGGATCAATCCAAGTAAACTTGAAGTTCTGAAAAAAATATGCTTGAATATGTTAGTTAGATTTTTTAGTTTCAGCAGGAGTAATTTTCAGTGCTTATATTGATGTTAGAGTAGAAATCTGACACTCAATTTACAACTCCACATCACCACTATAGTAACAATTATATTAGTAAATGTCTAACAAGTTTATAGACACATTTTTTAATCAATTCCTGTTTAGCTCATCAGATGACAGTCACTGTAATACCAATCAATGACAGCCTCTTAGATATAGCTGGCTGGTATTTAGCTTAACATATGGAAAAACTGACATGCTGGCTGAAATCTTGCAAGCTTAAACATATGCAGGCATACTGCCAGAACAGTGGGCCAAAATTTAGACATCTTTCCACTAAGAACACGCAGACTCCCACCTTCACCCCTCATAGGCATTTATGTTCTGTTTGTTTCTCTCTGATCACCTATAGATTTACACCAGACCACCAGCGCGGTTACAAACCAAGCATATACACAGACATGCACAGACAGATTCACACACGAAATATAACCAGAATCTCTGCTGCTGAGAGGCAGCCGAGATTACTGAATCTCAGGAAAGGAAGTGCTGTGATTGATGTCTAAACACCGAGGAACAAATGAAACCAATCAGAACTAATCAGGACTGGCAGCTCTATACAGCGGAAGCTGAGCAAACATAAGGAATATGTCCGCAGGTTGACAAGGATGCAGCTACATCCTCTGATTACAATACCAGCGTGCCGTACTTTGTACAGTTTGCTTCAGCGTGAGTCTCACTTCAGTGTACAAATGTTTACTTTGAGCAGCGGATGATGAACAATGACTTTCGTGGGAAATGCTGCAAATAAACATTGTTTTACTGACAGTTACTTGCAACATTCAAGAGGTGTTTTGGTCAGAGACGGTGCAGAAGTAAACAGACCGATCCACATTCGTCCTCACATTGCAAAGCTATAGGGAGGCAGATTAAAACTGTAGAATGTGAACTGCCATTTGATGCTTTTAACTCCAGACTGTTAAATTATAAATGTGAACGATGGTCTGTACATCATATTGTTTATTATGATAAGACCTTGGGATAAGCAATTAAAAAGGAAGTAGTATGATAATGGTTGCAGTACAGCACTGTCGATATATGCTAATATCCTTGAAAGTCTTACAGTTATGAGCACTGTTTTTACAATATATTTAGAATTGTTACTTGAATCGTGTAGAGGCCTTCTCTAACTCAGTGTTATGCTGTCCTGCACAACTTCACCGTTTTGGTTTTTCACTTCTTTTAGAGTGTCCTTTATAGATAAAACAAGCACCTGTTGAAAAATAAAATAAAATAAACTGCTCCCATAAACCATAGCATATACTAACATAAATGATAACATTATTCCACAGGTGCTTTGTAAGCAGATGTTAAATCAATTTCACAACTATTCCTAAACTGGCTTACCATATATATATTTTTTTTTGAATAACAAAAAAACAGCTATTTAGTTTTATAACTCATGGATAGGGATTCATGAAATTCATTTCAAAAACATAAAAGGTATTAAAAGATACCTGATATTTTTTTTCACTGTACGCAACATGAAATAACATATGGAAAGCATTCATACATCGGAAAATCACTTTGCATGTTATTGCATTGCATTACATATTTTGTGTGAAGTTACACCAATATGTAAAGTGACACAAGGCTTGACCCTTACTTTATCTGTAACCTGCTTACATTTAATTCAACATAATAAAATAATAGGCAGATGGTTAAAAGTGTATGTATGACTCCATCACTAAAAAAGAAAGAATTTCCTACTTTTTGGTCAGGAAGGGGTTTTAGCCACTTTATTGGTGCACAAAAAGGAACATCTGGGGGGCTGTATATTGGCTTCAAAGCTCAGAAATGTATGAAATCAACAAATAATGGATAAACGACGAGAAATACATTTTCAATAAAACAGGGTGGGTATCTTTTAATGGTTCCAAAGAAATGAACAGAATACAGTAATTGAGTGTTGCCAGAATTACAGTCACAAAACTGCAGAAATCCTTTGATTTTAATTAGAAACAGGGGATTGGAGCCATATTAATGACTTTGACTTTGAATGACTTTCTCCAGTCTGAAGGTTATTCATGAATCCTTCATTGTTATTATTGTTCTGCATGTTGATGACAGATGTCTCTCGTGTCAGCCAGTTACTGGCATTGCAAACTGCCTGTAATAAAATGTAGTAACAGTAACTGTACCATTGACCACGTGTCTGTGGTGAACTTACTCACCCCTCACAGCAAACACACATATATAAACACATTAGCACATAACGGTGGTGCAGTTATTCATTCTTAATAAAAAGAACCTTGTTTACTTAAGCAACCGCTACAAGTAATGAAGTTAGACTCTACATTTAAGGCATACAGTGCACGAAAAAGCACAAATCACTTCAAGGGAGACACAAACATGACTTTTACGACGAGATGGTATTTTTGGGGAGGGTTTACAATTATTATGGCTTTATCTTGGACCTCAGGAGGAAAAAATTTGGAAGAAAGCCACGTCTTACTGCCGCATGCAAGTTTAAATGAGGAGTAACCCATCAACTCACCTGAGTTTTCAGACAATATCAGCTATTCAGCTGTCTTATGTCTTAAATATTAGTAGAGTTACAGTGTTTTGTTCTGCTCACTCTAATTCCAAACATACAAAAAACATATTTAATATTAAATTGAATTAAATATTAAATTATTATTACTATTACATTTATATTAAAATAATGAAAATATTAACATGAAATGTAAACCTTTAAATTGCATTTTGTTTTACCCCAAATTGTTCAAATTTCCAAGATGGGAACACATGGCTCATAGCTTTACATGTTTGAAGAAATAGCAAAACCAAAAAAAAAAAGTCACCAACTCAACCAAAGCATAACCTTATCAATCAAACATGTTTGGATTCTGTTATGGCTTAGACATTTACTGCTGGCAGTGGAACTGTAACTGGCATTTATGGCTATTTACATGAATAGTCTATGTCCTCAAATGCAGATAAATGCATCAAAACATATTTGTGCTGTAGACATTTCACCAGGCAGCAGTTCAAAGGCATACAGTGCTTAAAAAAATATTAGACCACCGCCCAATGTAAGGGGTGCAAGCCTAAAATAACACGGACTTATTAAATGGTGTGCTTGATTAATTTCTGACATTTCCAGTGTGCTGGCTCAAATCGTGAAAAATGTGATTTCTGTTTAGTAAATTCAATAATTTAAAGTTTTGAAAGAAAATTGTCTTCTTGTTTTTATGAAAGGTGATCTTATAACTTTCTTTAGCACTGTACATCAGTAAAAAAAAATAAAAAAATACCTGCAATGCAATCAAAGTACTTTTCAGACTGATGAGTTGGAATCTGGTTGAGTAAATCATGTGATCTCAAACCAAAGAGGAGAAAAATGTTTCCTGTTCCTATATATTACAAGAATTAGATTAGCTATTCTACATATTAAAGCCTTATAGAATTCGTCCCAACCTATATTTTATTCTTTAAATTGTATAATCTAAAGTGAAATTATAAGTAGTGAGAGTATTTGCTTGTATAACCCAAGTTTCGTAGGCCTCATTCCTACTTTTGTGTTGTGATGTCCTGTTTGTGCTCATTAGTATTCTTGTTGCTTACCCCTCTCAATAGCCCATTAGATTTTATGCTGGAAGAGCACCCACTATATTATAATGCTGGTACTGTATCCAGTTAGCTGACTCTACATAATTTGGCAGTTGTTAGTACAGGGATCATGCAATGTTGTCTACACAACATGGCCAAAGCACAGCAACAATGCTGTGTGAGGAAAGAAACAATGACTCATGTCACCCAGTAACAGCCTTAGGCCATGTTTTAAGCAGACTTTGGTGTGTGCATCAAAGGCATATGCCCGGTGCAACTTCATTATTGCAGATTTTTATGTTATTGTCTTTGTACTTATTTCAAGAAATAATTAACTGAAAAAGCTAAAACTTCTTAGACTCGATAAATATCACAATAAGAATCATATGGACAAACATTTTCTGCAGATATAAAGTAGTGGATAAACAATGACTGAGGTGTTTATATTTATTTTTCTTTCTTTTTCTTTGATCACTTTTCAAAAAATCAAAAGCAGTGCTGTGATTTCTTGACCTTAGGTTGTATTTTACAATTGTACCTTCTCACACAGCCAGTCAAATCTACTCTAAAAGGATCAATATTTGTAAAACTTTCAAACCTAACCGGCTAGTCTTCGCTTCAGCTAAAGTCATTAAGGCCACATGCCATCAGTGAACCACCTTGGAAAGGAGTACATCCTGTTTTCCAGACAATCACAGTATTGAGTTGTTCTCCCAACAGGCCTTTCCTCTGCTCCAGACACGTTAAGTCATTACACAGCGTGAGGACGATGAAGTCTCCCCTGGAGGTGGTGAAGAAGTAAATTGGAACTGAAGTGAGGGGTTCTGTGTCCACGGTGCAGAGCAGGGTCCGGAGAAACCCTGGGGTCTTCGGGCCCTTCGTTAGCAGACTGGCCTACATGTTTTCATTTGCTGGCAGACTGCAGGAGGTCAATTGCTGCTAAATTACAAGCTTTGGCTGGGAAAACAGCATGCAGATAATTAGTTCACTCTGCCTGTCCACACGATTAGGTTTTCTGAAAAACATTCTAAGAGATGATTCAGGGCTCCAGTGCTGCAATTAGACCTACATTAGTCCAGCTTTCGTGCCTGCATGTGGATCTGTTGCTGAGGGGCAAGTGGGAAGCATGAGAGAAGAACACTGCTCAGTGTTTAACACATAAAAGCATCTCTTGTGTCTGATGCAGCTGCAAATATGAGAACCTGTGTTGGCTGAATTTTGTTGAAATTACATGTATTTTTGACAGTTCAAACATATACTACTGAATATGGTAAATAACACGCTGTTTGCTATTTTCAAATCTAAACAAAATACAACCTAAACTTGATTTAAGTGATAAATCTCATTTTTTTAGAGTGAAAATTACAGATAAATTAGCTTTATTTTTTGCCAGTTTCCAAGTACTTCTCTAACTTTTAAAAGCAGTTTGTGCAAACCCTTAAAGTTCATGTAAACGGTCTTTATATCCATGCTGGATATTGCAGTTTAATTTCATATTTTATTATTATTGTTGTTACTTTACGCCTGTCTAACTACTTCTTTAACAGGAGATTGCACATGTGAGTAAGTATGTGTGTCCACTTGTCTTTCTTTATTCTTTAGAGACACCGCCGAGACTTTTAATTAGCAGGCAAACCAAAGAGAATTCGAAAGAATATATTGTTTAAAATGAATGGAACTGGTGTAAGCACTTAAGTAAAAAATATATATATAATATTTTTCTTGAGTTTCCCATTTTTGTCTAAGACAAAAACAAATATTCACATTTGAAATGGAAAGGTTAATGGCACCATTGCCCGGTGATAGAAGCAACACTGACAGACTCTATAAGCAAGCTTGTTATCTCTAATTATCTGCAGTTTATAATCCATAGGATAAACAGAAAGTAATATTTGGGTTGTGGACACAAGGATTTCCTCTCTTATGTGCAGAATCAGGGATGCAAACACAATTATCTGTGACACATCCATCCAGCCGCAGGAGAACTGCTCAGTTTTAAATGCAAGATTCATGCAAGCAAACAGACAAAGCAAACGTCAGCTTACACTAATTACTTGCATGCATGCTTTAAATGGGCAAACATAGTGAATGGGAGAATTCATGCATGTGTGCAGGCTGTGCACAAGGGCATATAAAACACAAGACATAATATATATTGTTATTCTATTATCTGACCCTCTCGGGTATCTCCATCATACAGGCCTCCTGTGACCTCAGGGGTCAAAGCAGGGTGTGTGTCCTCCCCCACAATCAATGACCTTTGTTGAGATTTGCTGAGGAGACCCCCAGGGATGCTCTGCAGCAAGGACACATGCACACGTGCACACAGACGCACACACACTTCCCACACGCTTCATACTGTGAAATAAAGATATAAAAAATATATAACAGGATAACCATAGTCATAAAGTTCCTGTCATATGGACTGGTTGGGACAGAAGAAGAAAGAAAGTACAATAAAGAAGCCTAATAAATATTTTTATGCTGAGACACTTGCAAGCTATCATTTTTGAACCAACACATCCCTTCTTAGCTGAACAGGATCAAACTGCATCATTCTCTTATGTGTATCACCAAGTTATGTGCTGATGTTCAGAAATAAGTCAGTTTATTATTGCTTGGTTACTTGGACATCTAGTTAATGGTTCATTCTATTCAGCAGTGAAACATAAGACTTGAGATTTCCTTGTTAGAAATTATAGTGTAGTCTCAGTCTCCCACAACTGAACATTTCTCAGATGTGCATAACTGCATTAAATTTTAATTAAACTTGTGGTAGTGAAAGGATGTAATTATGGACTTACCCTACTATATGTGACCATTTGTGTGTGTGGCTATGTTACAGAGCAAGAAAGTGTGTGTTCCATTGTCCCAACAATACTTCTTTTTGTTTTGCAAAATTACTTTTAGGTGTGAGATATCAGTCCAGAGAATCAGTTTGGTTAAAAACTCAAAAATAAAGCCATCTTCCAGTCTGTATGACATCATTACCACCATTTTCAATGTGCAAATCTGAGGGGTCATTACTGGCCAAATCTCCCCCCATCAAGGATTGGCTTCCAGTTAATCCAGCAATTGTTATTCATTAGGCCTGTCTCGTATCTGAGCTTCATCGGTGACCTTTGACTCTTCTGTCGAAACAGATTAGCTCATCATCTTTAGTTAGGGCATCATCTGCCCCACCTCAGGGGTCAAGTTCATTATGCACCATCCTAATTACAGATTTACCTTGCTTAATTGGATGTTTGTGGCTGAGGAACACAGGGTCATTTGAAGATGGATTAAGAGTTGAAGTTAAACTTTATCATATAACAGGAAATTTGGGAATTAGATTATATGGGCCAGAATTAGGTGCTGATTTTGAATATATTATGCTGAGTGAGTAAGGATAATGTAAGTGAGTCTCCACAGAGCACTACTGGGAATAAATGAGTGTCATCATAAAAAATGTCCTGAGACCAACCATCAAAATAATTGAACCTTCCATTGAAGTGCTTCACCCTGGTTCTCTCATCTATTTCCAATTCATGTTGCAAAAGTCGCCTTTATCTGGCTGGTATATGCGATTGCTGGCCATAACTCAAGGAGATGGAGTGAAAGGAATGAGAAAAGGAAAGGAGTGTGAACAGTAAAGTGAAATATACACCTGACGCTCAGAAAGGAGCTTTTTTTTTTGTCCTTTTTTTCTCTTTCTGAATCAAACTGGTAGAAATGGAATATGTAATGAGGTTATATTTAGGGGCTGATAACATGACTCCAATGAGTAATGGAACTGCAAAGGTGAAGATTCATTACCTGCCACATTATGATTTAATCAAACTGCATAGAATTATATTCATTTTTCTCTCACAAAGGGCTCCTTCTTATGTGGCCTTTCCCCCGTGTGCATGCATTAGGAAGGTGGTTTTACAGGAGAAATCTTGGGCCTATAGCTTAAGGTCTGCAGCAGAGAAAAAGAAAAATCCTTTAATTTCACAAGCAGTAAGGAAAATAAAAGGATTGAATTTTTAAGATACTTGCTGTTTTATATATTAAATTATCCCTTTAATTAACCAAATCTGCAGAATTTAATTAATAATTGAATAATGTGTTGTAATAATGTGCAGTCCTCTGGTTGAAACGCATACATCACCAGTAGGCTGAATATGCAAGTGTGTAAAGACCCACCATAGGAAGCCTTTCTGGAAGGAAGGCCATTTACCATTATGCACTAAAGGGAAACTCCCCTGACTATGGTTGTTGTTTTTCCAGAATTGTGACTCATTAATTCCAATGTTTCTCCAGGAACATTAAGAATGTGTGTGTGTGTTTTCTTTTTTCTGAATACCTTCAATATGGCAATATCAGATACATCTGCAAAGCATACCTCCTAACTTAACTAAGCATACCTCAAAAAAACTATACTGCCATCACACAAATTCGAATGCTTTGCAGAAGTCTTGAGCCATCCCTTATTTCTTTATATTTTGATAGGACAATGGGAAACATGTGCAGCAATTTATTGAAACTTGTGCAAACACACATGGTAATACAGTATATGCAGAAAAACAGAGTCTGCACAATGTTATGAGGCTTGAAAGCCAATATTTATGTAGTATATTATATGACCAGATCTTCTCTTCAACACAGTCTGAACTCTCTTAAACAAGCATTCTTGTAATTTCTTTAAGTAGTCTTCAGGAACAGTTCTATAGGCTTGCAACAAGCTCATTTTTGAATGTTGGTTCCTTTTTGTTCTGTTCTCTGTCAAGATAATCCCACAATGCTTCAATAATGTTAAGGTCTGGGGAGGTGAATCCATGACTGACAGTGTTCCACCGTGTGATTTTCTATCCAGGTATTATTTTAGTAAATGCTAAAAAATTTCCAGACAGTATTGTATGGTGGATCTAAATCTGAGCCATTCATAATTCCACCTATTTTTCTGACAAGATCCCCAACACCGTGGCTGAAATGTAGCCCCAAACCACAACAAAGTTGATACCATATTTTACAGATGGCTGTTGACAATGTTTCCACTGATTTCCAGTCCAGATCTTTTGGATCCCTTTGGTTTCCCTTTTGTAAAAAATGTTTGTTTTGTTTTTTTCATTCCATTCGTCCATCACTGCATCTTTCAGTCCATTTTCCTCTGCTATGTGTATCCAGGTTGTGGGAGCAGCAGCCTAAGCACAGAAGCCCACACCTACCTCTCCCTAGGCACCACCTCCAGTTTTTCCAGGGGAACACTGAGGCGTTTCCAGGCCAGCAGAGAGATATAATCTCTCTAGCATGTCCTGGGTCTACCCCCCGAGATCCTCCCGTGTGACATGCCCAGAACACCTACCTAATCCAGGAGGCGTCCTTGTCAGATGCCCCAACCACCTCAACTGTCGCCTTTTGACATGGAAGAGTAGCGGCTCTACTCTGAGCACCTCCTGGATGGCTGAGCTCCTCAACCCCTATTTCCACAGTCTCAATCTTTCAGTCACTACCCAGAGCTCGTGACCACAGGTGGAGATAGAGACATAGATCAACCGGTAAATCGAGAGTTTCGCTTTCATGCTCAGCTCTCTCTTCACCAAGATGGACCGGTACAGCATCAACATCACTACAGAGCAGCCCCAATCTGTCTGTTGATCTGCTTGTCCCCTCACTCCTGACCAAGACCCCTAGACACTTAAATACCTCTACTTAGGGTAGAAATTTGTCTCTGATTGGGATTGGATTCTCCACCCTTTTCTGTATGTGTGTGTGTACACAACCATTCCATTCAGTGAACAGTAAATGGATCAACTGAAGGACCAGATGGGTCTCTTGTGTCCTGTATGAGTGTAAAAGTTTTAAACAAGATTTTTAAACAAGATTTTTTTTCCTATTTCTTAAGGACATTACTTTCATATACTCTTAATCTATTTTCATGCACAAGAACACTTGGGGCTTTCAGATCAAAGCATAAAGAAACGAGGGGTGGATCATAAATTTTACACACGCTGTATGCAAGGACCAAATTTATAATATTACATCCATTTTCATTTTTAGGTGAAAAAAACAACAACATTTTTTAAGGAGTTGTCTTTTTCTGCTTAAGAGGTGGTCACATTAATGTTGAAAAACATTCTATTCCGAGAACTGTTTTGAGAATTTACAGTGAAAAAGATCAGGAGTTTGTATCTTTGTGTGTTTCCTGCTCTCAATCCATCTTTCGATATAATCATAGTTCTCGGCTCCAGGAAAAGTGATGAGAGCCTCAAAGAAAAACTTGCTCTGGGTCCTGTGTTGTCTAGAGCCAGCCCTGCACATTCCACAATGCAGCGTCAACAGTTTGATTCCTGACCCAAAGATCCTTGTTGCCATTATAACAATGGCCCTTGTTTTCTTTCCCTTCAAATCTGTTGACTGTTACATACTGTCACAACCTGGCTCATAGGAAGTGACAATCAAGAGGGAGACCACACACAGGCTTTTAAAGATTTCTTGTCTGGCGATCCGGGGTAGCAATCAGATAATTCTGTTCAGACCGTTTCTGTACCACGGTGTAAGGCCCAGCAAACCGTGCCTGGAATGGTGACCCTGCAATCGGCAGTAAAGCCAAAACCTGGTCACCCGCACTAAACTGCTGCTCTTCAGAACGCCGGTCATGAAAATATTTCATCTTGACCTGAGCCTTTTCAAGGTTCTGTTTTGCCAACCGACCTGCCACATACAGTCTGTGCCGAAAATCATTAACATAATCTATCAAGTTCACTGGTGGTTCACCTGACAACCACTTATCACACAGCACTTTCAAGGGTCCCCGAACTTTGTGGCCAAAGACCAAGTCATTTGGGCTAAACCCAGTACTCTCCTGGCACACTTCTCAAGCTGCCAACAGAAGCCACAGTAAACCTTCCTCCCAGTCACTCCTCATTTCGGTGCAATAGGCACGTAACAAGGACTTCAGTGTTTGATGGGAGCGCTCTAAAGCACCTTGGCTCTGTGGATGATAAGGAGAGGCTTTATTATGTGTGATGTTCAACAGCTTGAGAACAAAGAGTCAATGAGCAAATGTTCAAATGGGTTACTCACAGCAGGGATGGGACAAAGTGGAGCAGGTTTAATAGACTGATTGAAACATCACGCTTAAGACGTGGCCAAAAGAAGTAGCGCAAGATGTAATTGTAAGTCTTCGTCACTCCCAAATGCCCAGATTTGTCATGAGAACACTTCAACACCTCATCTCGGATTTAGTCGGAACCACAATCTGGACAACTGGACTCCCAACACAGTCCAACCCTTGCAGAATCCACCTACGGACTAGTACATCCTTCTCCAGAAAATAACCAGAGGCCGCACTTCTAGCGTCAACACTAGGTTGCACTTTGTGAAACAGCTCAGTCAGTGAAGCATCAGCACGCTGTGCCTGAATTAACTCTTGCTGGGAAACTGACAAATGTTCAGGAACAATCAAATCTGGTTCAACCTGACACTCTTCTGCTTGAGTTACAGGCTCTGCATCCCTTTTAGCTGCAGCCGTTGTAACAGCACAAGCTGCAAAGTCAGAAAAACCCTGTTCACACTCATGGGACTCATTCAGAACTCTAGATTCAACAGCTAAAGAACTGTCAGCCCAGACTCTATTTCCAGCCAAATCATTCCCCACGCCCTCAAGTAGCAAAGCAGGACGAACACCAAGGGAGATATCATCATCCACAAAACTGCATGACAGCCTGACTTTATGCAATGGGGCACAGATAGTGGTTAAACCCATGCCTGGAACAAGCACACACTCACCAGTACCAGTAACCTGTGAAAATGGCAACACGGAGGCTAAGACAAAAGAATCCTTCGCTCCTGTGTCACGCAAAATCTTTACAGGAACTTTATGAACATCACCTGGGAGTGATACAAACCCATCTGACACAAAATCCTTTAAAACCCCGAATAGCTCTCTGAGTCAGACTTAGGCAAAACTAGCGTTTCCCGAGAGACTACTGAAACTTCCCGTGCAGGAATGGTAAGAGCCACAGGCTTAACCTTTTTGCCTGTACGCACTAACTTGCTTTTCAACAAGGGACATTCTGCTTTCCAGTGTCCATCGCCATGGCAGTAGTTGCAAGCTTGACCAAACTTACTGGGCTTCACACCACCAGTGGCCTTCGCAGGAACCGATGACATAAACTTAGTTTGAACAAAAGCTCTAGCGGGAGCACCAACTGAAAAACAGTTTCTACCAACCTGCCCCTTATGTGCCAAGATATATTCATCTACCAATTTAGCAGCGTCAGAAACTGTTGTCACCTCCCGTTCAGCAATGTAAGTGGCAACCACAGGAGGAACACAATCTTTAAACTGCTCCACTACCATTAACTCACATAAATCCTGAAAAGTAATCACTTCCAGTGCAGAACACCATCTGTTGAAGTGCTTAGTTAAATCCCTCGCAAACTCTACATGCGACTGCTTATCAGACTTCCTCCATGATCTGAAACGTTGACGGTAAGCTTCCGGTACCACCTCATACGCTTTCAGAACTGCATCTTTAACAGTAGCAAAACTCTGACAATCAACTGCACTGAGTGCTGAATAAGCTTCCTGAGTCTTTCCAGTCAAAACAGACTCTAACATAATCACACAGTCAGCTTCTGGCCATCCTCTCAATTCGGCAATGCGTTCAAAAAGGGAGAAAAGGGCATCTGGCTCTCTTTCATCAAATTCATCAAATTTTGGCACCAAACGCAAATTACGCACAATATCAAAAATTTCAAATCCTTGTGGAGAAGACTCTTCAGCCTCAACACCACCTGATAACTTGCCCGCCTTGATTAGGTCTAGCCGATACTGCTCTAGCTCCATCTTTTCCTTTTCTAAAGAATGCCTCACACGTTCTTTCTCAATGCTCAGCTTGTCCCTTTCCATTTGTAAGAGTAACAACTCCTTTTGCTGCTCAAAAGACAAAGCAACTGTAGTCAAGACCACAGACTGATCAACATCAGCCACTAAAGTCTTCATTTTACCTGGCAACACGCCTTTCTTTACTAATGCAGCCTTTAACACTCCTTTAACCTCATCTTTCAACCGTTTATCCCCAACATCGGCATCATAATGTTCAACAAGTTTCAACAGTTGTTCTTTAGTACAACTATTCAAGAGTTCCTCCGATGGAGACTGAACAAAAGCATCAACTGTAGCCATAACAAAGTATTGATCCTTGACATGCAATTGAAAACAGCACTTTCCCACTAACTGCCTAACCAAAATCTACTTAACTAAAGCCTAGTCTTCATGCAGTTACTTACAGTGGGTACTTATGCACTAAAAGCTGCCAGAAAGAGAAAAGCAACTGCACAAACAGCGACCCCCTCAATTCTGGGGACGTGCTCCCGAGACGACTGCTCTAACCGTGTTCACTGCAACAGAAATTTCATGAATGATTCTCAAGAGAGAAACACTCCTTCAACCTAACAGGGAAAACACTGATTTTAACTTGTGCATATTCCATCCATTCGCTTCCGCTTATCCTTTTCAGGGTCGCGGGGGGCGCTGGAGCCTATCCCAGCTGTCATAGGGCGAGAGGCGGGGTACACCCTGGACAGGTCGCCAGTCTGTCGCAGGGCCAACACACAGGGACAGACAACCATTCGCACTCACATTCATTCGAACATTCACACCTAGTGACAATTTGGATTTTCCAATTAACCTATCCCCACAAGCTGCATGTCTTTGGACGGTGGGAGGAAGCCGGAGTACCCGGAGAGAACCCACGCAAACACGGGGAGAACATGCAAACTCCACACAGAAAGACCCCGGCCTGGTGTTGGAATTGAACTCAGGACCTTCTTGCTGTGCGGCAATAGTGCTAACCACCATGCCACCGTGCTGCCAACTTGTGCATATTCAATAATCAATACAGCTCGTACTGCATTTCACACAAAGTTCACACAAGACAGCACACCAATAGTAGCACCAGTAAACTTAAGTCTATAGCAAAACAACAGTATTAACATGACTGCCGCCACTTAATCTTCCTAACCATGTGGCCTCCCAAAAACAATACACAGCAAACCCAGAATATCAAATCACCACAAATAACCAAACTCATCAGCAATCAACTCAACAATTGCCTACAAGGCAAGTCCTAGCCAAGATACAACTAGACAAAGTCACCTAAACAGATGACATCAAACAGCACTAGTTGCAATCAGCTGCAAACAGACCAGCTCTCAATCAAATGTTAGAAAGCTTACTAAACCAGGATAATTGCACAGACGAGCCCCCATTTGTCACAACCCAGCTCATAGGAAGTGACAAGTAAGAGGGAGACCACACACAGGCTTTTAAAGGCTGTAAGACATTTAATGAAAATAAGGTAAGGCAACTTAAACAAAATTTAAAGGACATAACAGCCATAACTGAAACTTCCAAATGAACATGATGGATGCCAGACAGAAAGAGCCAGAGCCAGAACAAGACAGCTGGTTCAGTCAAGCTGTCTTTATATACACTGGGACTGGGCTTCTCAGGTGTGCTCCATCTATAATTGGGTCAGCTCCACCTACCTGCAAGAAACAGGTAACAGAAAAAGCAAAACACAAGGCCAGCCCACTGGCCATCACAATACAGACATAAATGTCAAAATATTAAATAGGGTTTTGCATATTAAATCTTTCACTTTCTTTTTGATCTGACTTACACAAGCATGTAAGAAAGATCCTCTCACCCTTCTGGCACAACTGGTGCTTTCAAAATCCAGTACTGGTCAAAGTTCTCCTGGCTGTAAGCCAAAATCGAATAAGCAATGTCTACTTTGTTTTAAATCAGCCACACAGACTTACATTAGATATGTATAAACATGAACAACATGAACCTAGCATCCCAGTAGCTCCATGAACAGGTCAGCAGGGCACACAAAGGGAAATGGCAGGAAAATGGGACTCACCTGTGAATATAGTTCACATTTGGTAGTAGAATTAGTTGCTTTATACAATAACTAAAATTTAGTTCGATGATTAATTACATGAGACTTCATTACCATTTTCTTTTACACTGTTAATATAATAATTACTAACCAATACCTCTATTAATGTGATGTTGTTATTTGTTTCTTAAAAAAAGAAAAAAAATTATTTTACTTTTCCCATCAACTCCAGCCTGGTCTGTGCTTTGTGGGTGAAAAACAATATGAAAGTTACAAATACCCAATATATTAATAATAACCAAAACTTGTAACTACATGCTAACTTAATCCCTAACATTTCGGTGTAATGATATAATTGAAATTTTTGCTTGTTTGACTTTCCTTGTATGTATGAATGGATGTTTGTGTGCTGTCCCTTCAATAGACTGGTGACCTATCCAGGGTATAACCCACCTCTCACCCCTCGGCAGCTGGGACAGGCCCCAGCCCTCCAGCAATCCTGGATTGTGCAATCCCGGATAAGTTGATAAGAAATGAATGGACTGATGGATGTTTTAATTAATGATCTACTCTCAAATAAAATGAAATGTCCAGTTCACTTCTTGCTAAAGCCAACTTTTTTATAGGGTTCTGTGTATCGTTCCACTTAAAGTTGCAGTGCAATACCATAATTGTTTTGCAATACAGTTTGTTTCAGTATGGCCTATATTGAGGACTAAATGTTGTCATAGTGTCATTTCACGAGTTACCCATGACTCTCAGCCTTATATCCGTGTCTCCTGGTGCCAAGTAAAATCATTCGCTCAAGAAGATTGTTTGTTAATACCACTGACCCTGTTATGCTTGCTGCCACTGCAATACCTCATTGAGATGCACACTTTGCAAGGTAAACAGTGTTCTAAAGGATTCTAAATGAGGTAATCCAGCTGTGGCCTCTCCTCCTCTTGCCTCAGGCAGGGTTTTCAATGTAAGAACTGTTACACACCCTCTTTTATGTTAATCTGCTGCGCTGGCTGCAAAATAGGAACCACATGTCTGGCACAAAGTGCTTGAGAGAGCAATGACAGACTGGTCTTTCACAGGGTGGATGCTGTAGGACCTGGCAGAGACACAAGCGGACTGCCTGAAAGACAGAGGCATGCAATCTTGAAAGGATCTTACCACATCTTAGAAGATTAGATAAAATTATTTAATAAGCCTCACACTGATAAATCTTGATTGAGGGACACCGACTTCATAGATTCCATTGCAGATCTGTTAGAACTAATAGCTTCATAATACTCAATACACTGCTACCCGTTTCTCTCTGTGACATACTTGTACACAGCTATTTCTGTCATACTTGTATCCACCTATTTCATTGATTTGTAAAATGCCAAAACATGGGTTAAGTGCTGAGAGGGGAGCAGGACGTGAACATTTTAGTCAAGGGTTCCTCAATGACATCCCCAGGCCAGAGAAAATGGAGGATGACAGTAAGCACCTATACCATAAAGGGCTGTTTTGAGAAGGACGACTTCCCTGCTGTTAAAATGCTGAATGCAGTGAGCTCTACCAGGTCGAGTTACTGACTCCAGCCCAATAATTCCTGAAACTGGAGAAGTAAAAGTGTGAGAGATGAAGATAAGATTTGGATTTGGTAAATTATTTTGCTACAGCAATAAATAACAACAACAACAACAGCAACCACAAGAGCTGGCCCTAACAATACAAAATAACAGCAGGAAATTGTGCAGGTAAGAGGTAAACAGAGGTTACACTCAGCCAGAGTTCCAGAATTAATCTTAATTTTAGAAGGAAGTGGAGTTGGTGGGTTACTTGGTTATCTTTATTAACAGACTGCGGAGAACATACTAAATGGCCAGAGGACTCCAGAGTAGACTGGGAGAGAGCAGTGGAGGATGGGCAGGCAGATAATTCCAACTTTTACTGCAAGTATTCCTGAAGTAGCTGCTAGCCAACTTGTAATAACAGGTTGAAGCAGTAGCAGCTTTGGACTCTTGAATCACCACAACAATACAGGAATAGCAAAGGAAAACATCACCCATCCTTTCACAGGAGCCAATCAAGAGAGCACAGTTAAACAGGGCACAAAGCAAAAATCAGCTCAGAGTATGAGGGAGCCAAAAACACTTCCATCAATGTGCAAAAACTTAGGGGAGAATGAAAACACAAGTTGGTCCTTAAGTACTACTCACTGATGAGAAGATGAGAGACAGGTGTGACACCTGAAACCTGGAAACAGAGGCTCCACCAGCAGGTGGGCCCGGGGAGAACAGCCGCCCGCAACTGCACCTGAAAAGAGAAAGAGAGCAAGAGTCAGAAAAGGGGGGGAGGGGGGGGGAGGGGCAGACAACCCAGACCATGACAAACAATAAGATACGTAAATAAAATATCTCAGACTCAGTGAAGATTCAAATTCCTATATTTGTCATAAAGTCAATGCACAGAGAAAAACAAGAAAAACGCAATAAAAAAAATAAATGAAAAATAAAAAAACAAGCTATAGAGACAAATAAAATAAGGTACATAAAAAGATTTATGAAGCAAAGAACTAAATAAACAATTTATTTAAAAACAAACATGCAAAGTAAAAACTGCCGCTGTTATTTGTGCTCAGCTATTGCACTGTATCTGTATATTGTGTAAGCAAAATAAAACTTTAAATATCAATAAAATGTTAGACTTAAAGAGTGGGTGACTCTCTGTCAGACAGATGTAGTGTATTATAAAGCTTTATTGCATGTGGTATGAATGATTTCCTGTATCTGACCTTCTGGCAGCAGAGCTAAATCAGTCTGTTAGAGAAAGTGCTCGGCTGCCTGTCCAGTAAGTGGTGCAAAGGGTGGTAATGAATATCTATAATGGATAACATTGTTCAGTGACCTCCTCTCCACCACAGCTTCAAAAGTGTGCAGTTTGCAGCCAATCTCATAGCCAGACTTCCTAATCAGTTTATTCAGTCTGTTGGTGCTGCACCTCCAGCTCTGATTCTGGTCCCCCAGCAGACCACAAACACTGTGCTCACCACACATGACTGATCTCCAACATTTTGTTGCACATGTAGAAGAATCTCAGCCTCCTTGGGAAAGCCAGACTGCTCAACCATTTTTTATTTATTTAATTTTTATTTATAAAGCCTCAGTGTTGGTTAGATTTCTGTCAGTTTTGACATTAAGGTACTCCAGCACATCAAGACCCTGCTTGGGGATTGCCATGGACTGTGCAGCTGTCCTCATGCTTGAAGTAGATAACTATCTCTCTAGTCCAGGCCTATGTGGAGGTCTTTTAATGGACATCACCAAGTTTGACAACCCAGTCCCACACACTGGAGCTGGTCGCTTATATGGTCAATATCCATGAGATAGTGGATGTGTTCACTGGCATTTCCTGCCACTTCTCTCTCAGTAGAAGGTTGGGGATCTAAATCCTAGCCAGGTAGGCATGCATTTAGTATGCAAGCCTACCTGGTAACATGACTGAGAGATATGTAACTGAAGACTGCCATATGTGACAAGTTGGGAGTGACAGACCTGTCTCACTATTAACTAAAGGGATATCAGGGACAGATATCAAAGGATGCTTTGAAATCTGACGACATAAGTTGTTTTTATTAAACTTTCACAGCATGTCTTTTATCCTGTCTTCCCCAACTGGTCGCGGCAGATGATCACTGACATTCATTCGCACTGGTTCACATGGACTAAAAAGTTTCACAACTAAGAAAAATGTGTAATTGTGCACTGCCTCTTAAAGTACCTTTCCTTTGAGTAAACTGACAAATGTGACTCTAAGTTTCTCCTTGTAACTCCATCTTACTTTATCTCTTAGAGCTTTTATATGAATCCTCTGGCCAACACATCGATTTGCCGTCCAACTGTCTGTTACGACGCAGCGTTCTTCAAGCTGCTGTAAGCTCCCAGATGTGTTACTCTAATTAAATCTATAGTGTAGTTTACTTCATTGACAGCTCATTCTAAAAGTTATCCATCATTCCCTTGAAGCACGCTGGTACTCACTCTGTGTAATTGAAAGATTTCCCTGGAAATCTTCCAGGCTTAATGTGTCGGATATTTGCAGCCCATGGCTCTTTGCCTTTTTCTTTTGCACTTCTAATACATTAGCCATCTTGTTGTGATTTATAAAAGAAGTAGATCTTTCAAAAGGCCAAACGATTGGCAATTACAGTTATTGGTTTCCTGAATGCTTTTTACTTGTGGTATGAACTTCAATGCTAAAAAGTGAATATATTATAGGGATTGTATACTAAATGAGTAAGCAATATTTCTTTTAAAAACAACAGAGTTAGTTATTATTCAGCAAAAACCAACATAGCTATGGCTAGGCGTCTATATTTTGAACTGTTTCCTGGTCATGTCAAACAGAAGCATTACAAATTGTGACCCAAGTAATTATGACAAATTATACAATGTTCTATATTTCAGCATCTAACCACTCAATGATGCACATGGGAGGCCAGCAGACTGCAATCCAATCTCTGTGCTAGGTTTACTTTACCAGCACTATAAGTGTGGTGCAATTATACCAATTTTCAGGTGATAACACCATGTGTAATATTCATATAGGTTTACTGTTCAGTCTCAGTCTTCTTACGTTAAATTATTAACAGACCCAACTGACCAATTGAAGGAAGAAAGGCAATATTCTTTGTTTAGCAAGAAACCTACTGTGGCCAACTGTACGTGCAGACATGTACAGCCACAAAAGAGAAAAGGGCCGTCGAAAAGAGAGGGCAGCAGTGGGTTGAGAGTATACATGTGTAAGCCATTTCATAGACCCACACCATGGGAAATAATCTGCCTCATACGCTCAGCTCCAGTTTCCATAAGATTAATTCAGGGAGAAATAATAACAAAACTGGAGCACTTGTTAATTGGGTCATATTTCAACACTTACACAAGCCCGTCTATTAATGAAACTAAAACACACAAAACTGAAATGTTTTTCTTATACCTAGGAAAGGTAGGGACTGCCCCATGTGCACAGAGAAGTTAGAAAAGGTATTTACATCTTTGTGGGAATGTACAGTAAAAGGAGGAGTGGATCACTTTTCTCATTTCCTCTTCCTGTTTCTACTCCTCAGGTGTATGTGTCTATGTGTGTCAGACTATGTCTCTAAACCTGAGCGGCGATCATTAACTATGAAAAGCTGTTACAGAATGTCTCAGTGGTCATTTCCCCTCCTAATACCAGCATTTACCACTTGAGCCTTTAATTTCCAGTTCTTAGGTAGAAGTACAGCAAGAGAGAGAGAGAGAGAGAGAGAGAGAGACAGAGAGAGAGAGAGGAGTACTGGTGTTGCTAAATTTCCACAATTCAGAGAATGGATAGATACGCATAGTCAGTAATACAAATTACAAATTAGTTAGTAAAATAAATTACAAACTATTTGAATAACCATTGTTTTTTTTTCTTTTGTTTTGTTTTGTTTGTTTCTTTCATGGATGAATATTACTAGATGCATGTTTTCACACATTTTTGTAACCTCGCAGTAGTTAGTCTCCCACTCTTTACCCCCATTGGTAACAGTTGTGGTCAGAAGTTTACATACACTCAATATGAAAATGAACGGTCATTTGCGGCTTTTAATGATTTATCAGAACTGTTCTTTTTCCATTTTGGAATGATTGTACAGCATGCATCATTATACACCCCCATTAATATTTGGTTAAATGTCCCTGAGTAAGTTACACCTTGACCAGATGTCTTTAGTAGCCATTAACAAGTTTCTGACATACTTCTGGCTGGATATTTGACCACTGTTCTAGACAGAATTGGTAGAGTTTCATGTAAATTGGTTGGTTTCCTGGCATGGCCCTGATTTTTAAGCATACTTTGCAAATTGGGGTTGAGGTCAGTTCTTTGGGAAGCCTATTCCAAAAGCTTGAACTGATGATCTTGGAATCTGCAGTTGTTTAGAAATGAGTCCAAGAGACCTTCCCAACTTGTGTAAATCTGCAATTCTCCTTCTTAGATCTTCAGTGAGTTCCTTGGACATTCCCATTGTTCAGATTATTGGTCGATCCACCGAGTGCTGTCAGACAATTCCATTTTTTCTGCCAACGAGAAACTACCACTTGCGGTCAAGAAGGTAATAAGCTTTGGCGCTGTCAAGTTGAAAGACACTGTAGCACCCTGAGCACCACTTATTAAAAGGTTTAAGTGAGTGTGTTTATGTATTATAGCCTGTGTGTGTACTTTCAAACATGTGCACACAATACTTTTTATAGAGTCATTAAAGATGTATGCTGGAGAACCATTTCACACTGGAGAAAGACTAGTCCAAAGAAATCATTAAAAGCCCAGAATTAGCATGCTATTCATGTCTATGATGAGTTTTTAAAAACTGCAAGTGTATGTAAAAATTGCTATGTTAAAATTATTCTTCATGTTTATGCCATTGATAGTCTTCTTATAAATACTGAAGATATTTACAATCATCTTTACAACTGTCAGTAACATGCACCACCATGAAGAAGCCCTTAAAAGGAAACGCTGCATGAACATACTAAATAAACCATTAAAGAGAATCATTAAAATCTGCACATTTGCTCAAAATGGAACAAAATGCAGTCCCATACTTGTGCAAAAGATTAGGAACACAGGGGTCAGCCCTATCTGAACCCCCTTCACATAAATAACATCTCTAAAACTCCATTAACCACCCAAATCCCATCTGCAAGTGCTTATTATCTAATGGAGAGCAAGAATCCGGAAGTTTTAACCGAGATTCAGTTCAGCCTTTATCCTTTCTTCACTCGTCTTTTCCTCCACCTCTCCGTCACCCTGTGTTGCTCATCTCCTACACTGCGGATGTGCTTGAGCATGTCTCCCTTCACCGTAGCCCGGTTTATCCAAAGACATTGTCCTGGCTCCTTAAGTAATTTCTCTCTCTGCCACCATTGCACAATGCCCTCTTACCAACAACTGTGTTACGACCGCTCAACTGTACACACATTACTATGGGAGCATAGATTGAGACCATGCTACAGGAATTAGGTGCACACAAACACATAACAACAAGTGCAACAATGCGCGCACACAAGATGCACACATATACACACAAAGAGAAAAGCACACCATAACTGCCAAGTGAATCATCGGATTTGCATCTCATTTCTCTATGTGTGTATTAGTTTTAGTGTGTGTGCGTGTGTGTTTTTAGCTCTCTGAATACCTTGGTGCCATAAAAAGGCTCCCCCTTCCTCTTTCTCTCTCTCTCTCTCTCTCACTCGCTTGCTTTTTCTTTTTTCTTTTTTTTTTACTCTCTTTCTCTTTCTCTCTCCAAAAAGGCCTGTACTATTGCAATAGGGAACAGATTTAGATGTGCAGTGACAGCTTAATAAACGGAATGTCTTTGGATGCCTCCGTCTGTAGGGGGAGGCGTCTAGGTGGTTCGGGGAGCCGCTCAAGATGCATCAATAGGAGGAGGATCTTTCTATGGTGCTGCTAAGGTCTTTACAAAGCCCGCAGTGGCTGACCTACAAAATGGTGGTCAAGATGGGGCTTTATGTTTAAGGGCTGAAAGGGAGGAGAGGTCTGATTAGTAGGTTAGGGAGAGTTCAGTGGCTCTGTAAGGCTCTGGAAGACCTGCTGACTGGGGTTTGAATAGCCCCGGTGGCATGGTAAACAAGCTGAATAGGAATCCAAGGCAAAGGGAGTGGAGCTGTAGCGCTAGGTGGGAGGGGTAACACTTGTCTGGGTTCAGGGAGCCCTCACAGGAGCTGTGTTGAGGGCACTGGCCCTGATTATAGAACCCACTGAGGCTGGCGCTCTGCAAAAATGGGGCTCCATGCAAGGTGTTAAACCAATCCTACTTCACAGCTAACCTCTCATTTATTCATCATCAAAGGAGCCTCCTGATCATAAAAGCCTCAGGGCAAACTTGGCAAAGTGGTGAACACTCTCCATATCAAATCTGAACACCTTTTCTCATTTTTCTAATATGTTTTACACGCTTAAAGAGAGAAAATAAAATAAATACAATATATTATATATATATATATATATATATATATATATATATATATATATATATATATATATATATATATTATACTATATATATATATATATTTATATATATCACAATTTAAGTTCCTTTTGTTCATGAAGCCAATTCCCAGACTTTCATTCATTGATCTGTCTGCTTTTCATAATGCACTCATCTGTTTTTTGTCTTGCTTTTTGTTTTTATTTGTTTGGTTGTTTTTTTAGTATCCAAAAAAGCCTCTCCAACGCTGTTTTTCATTATTGTTATTGAGTTCAAAATAGAACCCAAACTAGGACTAGGGGGATTGTGTGCACATGAGTGTTTTGAGACATGGAGAGAGAATGAGAGAGAAAAGTGAGAGTGTCGATGTCAGCCACAATAGATCTCTTTCTTTATGTAGTCAGACTTACTGTAAAGCAGAAATGTGTAGCAGAAGTGTCCTTGGTCTCTCACAACTTACCAACAATTCCAGCAACTACAGTACAGCTTTACTACTACATATTACAGACTGCGTACTTCATGCAGTACTATATCTTCTATAATCCCTCTATCAAGAGATCCACCAATCCTTTTCCCCCATCCCAGGGCAATTCATGGAGTTCAGCACCAGTCCTCCCAGCTCAATCAGAGTGAATTAGGTGAGCTGGAATGGAAAATGCTCGGTAACTTCTGCTGTGCTTCAGTGTCCAGCAATTATGCTAATACTAATCAGTGACCCTGTGTGCCTAGCCCCAGGCCAGAGAAAGTGGACCACTCCCCATTCAGGCATTTATCCCCAATCTAATGCTCCATTAGACCCACAGTACTATACCTTTCAGTTTGAATAGAAACTGGCTGCTTTTTTGGGGGGGAAGACCGGCTGTGTGTAATCCACCCTTTTGCTTTCAACATGTGTTTGTTTGAAAGGATTTTTGTGAGACTAGAATGAACAATAGTATGGTAACCATTCACATTCTAGTTTTATGCAAATGAGTGAATAAACAATGTGATCCTGATGGAAAAACTTTATTTTTCCTATCCTTTCCTTTCCTATCCTGCATATTAGATGGTGTCTGATTAGTACAATATATGTTTTCCTCCATGATAACGACCTGTAATGCCCGATGAAAGAACTACCAAGAACAAGAAGTCTTCAGACATAATAATAGAGACACTCAAATAATCCTGAATCTCTACAGGAGAATTCCATCATGTCAGTGATGGAAGTAATGGTTTACTCAAAGACAATCAACAGAAGAACTGGGAGTAACATGAGCCACTCTTATTGTTCCTCTAAGGCTTGCCCAGAGTGGAGATTCAAGACAGTTATAGCTGTGTCGTATAGAGATAAGTGTACTTATCATATTTTCTACTTTAAAGGATAACATAAAGCCACCAAACCTTTGCATGATATAATATGTTTTGCTTTGATGGTGAAGTGACTGTTTAGAAAATCACTTTTTGAAATTCTAAATACATCTACAAATTTTTCCTTGACTGTGTGCATCGCTCTGTTGCTCTGGTGAGAATAGAAGTGTTCGTCCTGATAATGGGAATCATGCTTGTCTATTCAGAGTTGTTTGACGGTGCACAGCTAGCTTTTCACTCTTTACTGGAACAACTGAATCAGTCAAAACAATTCAGTGTCCTGAAACTGTATGAAAAGTGCTCCCTTCAATACAGAGCATCCATTATTCAAGTGAAATCTTACCCACACAGCTAGCATATTAGCATTGTCATGAATTTAATATCTCAGCCTGTGTGGACATCTCCTAATGAGTCTGTCTAGGCCTGTTTTCCCATAATATGACTGGATGCTACCTAACACTATGACAACATTAGCCTGGATCCTTAGATTTTTCTGCAGAGCGAGACAGAGCGGGAAACCATTATTAAATTCCAACAGCGATCCTCATTCTGAGCCAGACCTAGCTCATTAAATTAAAATGACGAGGATCTTTGTTTGCTGCAACAACAGAAGAATCTGCTAATTGCCTTTTTGATATGAGGAGCTTTCGACTCCAAAATAAATCAATTCAACTTCTTAAATAAGCCAAAGGAGCTGTGAGACGCAGATGATTTTGGATAGTGTGGGAAAAAAAAGAAAAATATATTCTCATTTCTCACCAGTGCAAGTCTGATAATATAAATTATTTTGCTAGTTGGTAGAAGAAGAAAAAAGAACACCCTTCAGCATTCAGAAAAGGGTAAACGATAATCCTTTATTTTACACCAATGGAATATGTAAGTCTGATCAAGCCTGTTAAAAGCCTTATCCTTGCCTGGCCTTCATTTGTTTTGGATGAACCAGAGTTCACCATGGTTAAGCTGAACCCGTTAGCCCACATCTCTTGGCTCACACCGTGCCCCTGACTATCTGTGCGTGTGTGTGCACGTGTGAGTGCGTGTGTGCGTGCAAACAGGATTTATCTAGCATGTCGTACAAAAGGCTGTGGTAACTGGCAATCTGGATGACCACAGTGGGAAACTGAGCCTCACAGTATTGAGTGGACTCCCTCTCTATGCACGCACACACACACACAGAGTGAGAGAGAAAAGAAAAAAAAAATACTGAGAGAAAGATGCTTGAAAATCCCATTTGCTTTGTGCCTGGACATGGTATCCTAGAGCCACACAACTACACTCCTAAAAACTCCTGAAAACACCAAGCTTAGTCCTTAGTCCTATATCTGCCATTCCCATATCGTTAGCTTCATAGCATAAGTGCCTAAGTCATTTTTTTGTGTTTTTTTTGTGACGGACAGAATGATGCAGCAGTGGTAGGGGAGTAAAGTTAGGCAAAAATCTCAATTTGACCAAAAAATGACTTAGGCACTTATGCTATGAAGCTAACGATATAATAATATCCTTCACATATACACACACAAAAAGACCACATATACAACAAATTATGTTCATTCATTCATTCATTGTAATGAATGATATATGATGATTTCTTTTGTGTTATTCTTATGTTTCTCTGATCTATCTGATGTAACACTGTGAAGCCAAGCACTTTTAATTTTTACTGTTAAAGTGATGTCATAGTTAGCTAGACTGGCACATATCCACCCAATTAGAAAGTTCCTAATAAGCCTTTTTTTTAGTTTTGTTTTTCTTCTTTTTTATGGCTGAATTTAAAAATTTCAAGCGTTTCCTCGCTGCTCCTTTACATCTCCTCTTCTATAGGAGAGCAGCTCAAAACAACAGACATCAATTACCACTTGAGTCTTCTGTTTCCTAGCTCACTGTCTTGCCTTCCAGTGTGCGATCCCTCTCGCTCCCTCTCACACACACGCACACACACACACACACACACACACACACACACACACACACACAGCCATAGGGTTTTGGCCAACGCAAGCAGAAATACACTTCTGCACAAGGACAAAGTAGTTGTTTTCCACCCTTTCCTGTTCTAGTCAGCAGCGAAATATTTCTCTCACGTCAAGCTGCACTGGAGGAACAAGTGAAAGGAGAAAGGTGTATTTATAGTGACTGCTTTGACATGCAACCTTTTCTTTCATCCGCTTACTAGTATTCCACATTCCATACACCTCCACTGTCTCCACTGCCTTTAAATCCAATGTGTCAAATGACCTGTCAGTTAAAAAATTTAATTTGCTAATTGATTGATTACTACGTGTTAGCTTCTATTACTGCCGGAAATGTATTATTTTCTTTCTTCACAAGTTTAAACATATGACATATTAGCAGTAAGGATACAATTACACGGGTGGAAGTGCTCATTGTAGTGGGATTCAAGTGAATTTAGTCTGCAAGTAAAATTTATCTTACTCCTGTGTTTCATATAACCGTATCATTATATTTGTATAAAGTTTGCTATAATTATAAAAGTGCTCTCCCAAACAACCATACACCACCATCCTGAATAATTATTTACAAATGCAACTAAAACTTCACCAGTATTCAGGGGTTTTGTCCCAGCAAAATAAGCTGTTAAACCACAGGTGGTAACAGTCAATGTCAAACACTGCACTGTCCCATCTTATTACTTTCAGGTTTATTTAAACAGGGGAATCGAGAATACTCAAGAGCTTTGCGTAAACTTTGGGTCTTGTAATCTTCTCATTAGTTGTTGAAGGAACACTTATTACTCCAACCCAAATGTAAAACTTCAGTTTTGACATGTCTGAAAAGATACAGTTACAGATATATTATTATGACTATGATTCTGATTATTATGAGCAGTGACAGGAGCAGTATTAGCTGTACGCTGTGTAATAGTAACAGATCGATATATCTCTGTTTATAGAGAACTGAGCAAGAGTAATGATATATGAATGATGAATTAAACACTTGCTTTTATACCTTACTAATGCTTAATAGTGTGACACTATTCTACAGTGATACTAAGTAGCTTCAAAGTAGTGAGCTTTCATTCCCTGAGCTAGGGTGACAGTAACTTTCATGGGTTTTATTAAAGTATACTGAGAGCACTGGAAAAAAAAAAACAAATAATTATATATATACTATATATATATATATATATATACTTATATATATATATATATATACTATATTATATTATATACTATATATATTTATATAATATCAATTTCAAGATATTCTTGCAAAAGTTTGAACACTGCACTTAAATTTACAATGCTTTATCAGTTCTTATTAATCACTTCTAAAATTATGCAAGAACCATATACCTAATTGATACTAAAATCTATCTATCTATCTATCTATCTATCTATCTATCTATCTATCTATCTATCTATCTATCTATCTATCTATCTATCTATCTATCTATCTATCTATCTATCTATCTATCTATCTATCTATCGAAAAAGAGGGAGACTGTCAGGCATAGCAGAAGGTACTCTAGTGTCATCAAAACAAGACGGGGAGCACAGAGAAATAAAATGACAACTTACAACGGGAGCACAACTGTTGATTGCAATTTGCTTTAATTGTTCGTGCTTCAAAGTGAATCATGTCTGCTGTGTCCTTGCCTTGCTCCCGCCACCGTATATGGAGATGGAGACACAAAGAACCAAAGAAAACATTTCTCTTTCCCCATTTCTCACCCTCCATTTATTCCTCCTTTCCGTAATTCTCACAAAAGATAGGGCCATTACAAATGTCACATTGACAGGTGGGAACTATCCATCACCCTATTAGAGCTCCAGTTTGTGGGATTTGTAGCCGCCCATTTCACAGCGCTGCTAAAGTGTGGGTGGGCTAAACAAGTGGCACAATTAGTTCCACTCAGATATAGTCAAATGTAAAGGTAAAAGTATCTTTCAAGAAACAACTCAAAATATTACTTTAAAAGAGAGGCCAGTAGATAATGAGTAAGAGGAGAAAATAAATGTGAGTAAAATATCTATAAAATATACCACTTTAGATCCATTTGATCATTTATCATGGTTTAAAGAATTATCACAACTTTTACATCTAGATAATATATACTATATACTTTAATATGTATGCACATTAAAGAAGAAGAAGAAATTAGATTTTTATCAGAAAACAGCATGTCAAGTAGCTAGTCCACTGCACAAAATTTTAAGATAGTTTTTAAAAGAAAAACTTCATTTGTGAGAAGGCTGCAATTTTAGCAGTGTATTAAAAAATTGGATATTGTGCAAAATTCTTGACCCAGCCTCATTTCTTTATATCTTGCTTCTAACGAGACAGACGTTTTTGTAATTTTTATTTAAAGTGGTCTTGAGGAGTAGCGCTCTGGGATTTCTTAAGGGCTGTCAAAGTTACTATTATTACTATTATTATTGCTATAGCACTATAGTTTGTTACTATAACACCCTGTCATTAAAAAAAACATATTTTTTTCCCATTTCTTGAATTATATCTATAAAAAAAAAAGCAATGATAGCACAGCTTGACAGGCAAAAAAAAAGCACTTTTGCACCAAGAAGGTGATTCCCAAAGAGTGAAAATTTGTCTTGCTGTGAAGAGTTGTGAAGAGTGCCCTTAAAAATATGAGTAAACTGGACAAATGGTGGAAAAAAGAAGTGGTATGTCTAAAACAAACAAATAAAAAAAATCCCTACAGCAGTTAAACTGTTTCTGAAAGTCATGTCATAAAGAAATAGGAGAAATCCATCAAAGACCTGACACAGGACCTGAGAGACGCATCTGGCCCTTGAGTTGATCCATCTACTGTTCACTGAAGCTTCACCAGAAATGATCTCAGTGGAAGGACGGCTGTCAGGAATCCATTCTTAAAGAAGGGAAACAGGAAGAAAAGGCTGTGGTATGCCAAATTACACAAGAACTGGACTGAAAATTAGTGGTAACAAGTCTTATGCAGTGACGTTTAAATATTATGGCTCAAATGTTATGCATGTGTGCCATACATAAGTACAGAGGAGGTCATGAGGGAAGTGTCTATAGAACACAGTTGAGGCTCTGTCAACATTTTGGATGGCATTTCAGCCAGTGGTGTTAGAGATCATGGAAAAAACTGAATTATGAATAGAGAAATGTACCCTTAGAGTTTGATCCACCATGCAAAATATGGAATGGCTTCATTTTTCAGCATGACAATAATCCCAAACACACTGCCAGACACAATGGCCTCCATCCATGTCCGACACTATCAGTCATGGATTGGTCTCCTCAGAGCCTGGACCTCAGCATATAGCGGGGTGGGATTATCTCAACTGAAGATGGCACAAAGAGCGCTTTGAATGTCCTTCAAGGATACTGGAGAACTATTTCTGAAAACTACTTAAAGAAATAACAGAAAGCTTGCTGAAGAGACTTCAGGTGTTTCTAGAGTAAAGGTGGTCACAGGAAATATTTACTTTCAAGCTCACTACATTGCATTTTCATGTATTTTTGCACCAATTTCAGTAAATGACTGCACTGATTTCCCATTTTCCTAACTAAATATAAAGAAACGAAGAGTGGTTCGAGAGTTTTGACAGTACTTTCTTATAAAAGTAGTAGGATAATACCGAATAAATTAAAATTAAACAAAATAAAGTCTTAATAGAACATGGAAAAAGATCAAAGTCCTGTCTCCTATGAGAAAGTCCTACACCACTTGACACCACTCACCTTCTCATGAACATTTTTTACTAGTCTTTCTTTTTCTAAAAAGAAAGAAAACTGATTTTCATATGATGTTTATTCAATCCTACAGAAAAGAACAGGCAAAAAAACACTTTCTATTTTTATGCATTTCTTGTAATATTAATACTTCATATGCTGTCTTCTAATTTAGCTATTAGACATTTTAATATGAGATGGTTTTGGGAGCTTTTGCAAAAAAATATTGCTCACAAAGAGAGACAAATGAACAGATGCAGTCGGAACACTGATAAGGAAAAGAATAATATTATAACAGATATTAAAAACATATTTATAAAAAAAAGAAAAGAAAAAGAAAACTGTAAAGCAAATGTCACTCAAATATTGTTAACGAAGAATGGACTGCAGACACTCAAAGCATTGTTCACAGTAATGTAAATAACAATGCAGCATAGATCTGCAAAAATAAGTTTAAATGTGTAATAAACCCCAACCGCCTCAAGGGAAAGCTTAAAAATGCACATTTAGTGACGGTCAATAAAGATAATAAATTGACTGGCAGCTATCTATTTTATACACAAAATGTTGCACTCCAGACTAATTCCTATAGCTCCAATCCTCTCAAAGGAGAAACAAGAACAATTGGTATTCAAGGTCACAATGGTCTGATTAAAATCAGCCAAATAGCACGAGCACAAGATGAAAGCTAAATGACCCTGGGTGATGGAGTGAGCGAAACAAACAGCAAAAGATGGTCAACTAACTGAGTACTAATGAAACTCTCTGTGGTCACGGTGAACACTTGAGGGTTGCAGGATTTATGCATAATGCATAATTTATGATTTATAAACTGTCATATGAATTTGCACAAATCTACATGTGTACACACGTCCCGGCAGAATGGCTGTTGTCATTTACTTTGTTTGTGGAAAGTGTTGAGAGTAGTCCAGCTCATTTTCTCTGTGTTTGCATGTGTTCATCTGTCTGCGCACTTACTAAAATACTCCAAGGATCTAATACAGAGACAAAATGTTTGGTGCTAAGACTGACAAATAACACGTCTCTACGCTCCTGTCAAAACGTTGCGTTTAGATGAACAGAATCGACTTTCTGGGAATTTCCTAACCTGGATTATTAAGCATGGATTTTTGAACACGTCTTCATGTCCATGTTAGAATTTAAAACAGAAAACAAAACAAAAGAAACAAAAACCAAGTATCTGTCTGTGCAACAGAACATTTGTTTGTTTTATTGATCATCAAGTGTATTTTACTCTTTAAAGAATGAAAGCTTGAGTGAGTACTACGCTTACAGTTTCACTTCATCCTGAATGAAACTTGATTTGTTTAATTTAAAATTCAGGGCATAAATGTGGAATTTGTCCTTGGTGTGGAACTAAAAACCAGCTGTTTTATCCTCCCCAAAGCACCGAAGTGGTCATGAATCTCGGATTTTGATACGACCTTTGTTCCAAGCTGTCTTGTCCTTGTGAAGCATGACCTCAGACTCCCTTTTTTCCATCACTTTTGAGAAATCCAAGGACTTGAGATTTTCCATTTTTGAATCCTTGGGAGCTTATATTTGAAATTTGTAGATGATGGAGCTTTATCTGTTTTTTCTCCCTTTTTTATATATATATATATTTTGGAAATATTTTTCTTGCCATATACTGTTGCTTAATATTTTTATATCACTCTATACTCTATACTTACTGTATATTTACTTTATTGCATTTTTTTATGCACGATCAGATTAAGTGTTGTCTGGCTGAACTATATTTTATTTTAATGATCTATTTACCATTCTTATCTTGTTCATCCCCAACCTGAAATGGATCATGAAATAAGAGTCTAGTATATAAAGTATGTGAAGAACTTAAAACAGTCACCACATGGTCCATGGTAAGTAGTCAGAATGGCTTCTGGATACCAAGTAAACAACGAAAGGTGTGAAGGAGGTATGCGATGAAGACCGTCAATGATATTGCAGTGAAAGTTTAATAGTTACTTGGAGACAAAAGAAAATCTTAAACACGGATTCAGTCATAATGCTCTGTCTGCCTATGACACAATTATTAACAGTAATTTATTTTCCACCCTGAGATACAATAACAGCAATCTGTGTGTCAGCATGACTATGAAGCAGCTACTTTCAGCTGCTCCCTTATTCTTAAGGGGTCACCACAGCAGGAGTCTCTGCATGTTTGATTTGACAGATTTTAGGTGAAGAGAGAACCCATTAAATTTGGGTCCAGTGTGATTTGAAATCATAGAATAGCATATTATTCCTGGAGGATGCTGAGTGTAAATTAGTATTGCTTCATGAAATATGTTAATAACCCTTTTCTCTTTTGTTTTTTCTTAGCCTTTGATGAACATAATGGTTCTGTGACCTTTTTACTTAAGGCTACATATACTGTCTTCTCTCTAACGAGGTCTTTAAAACCCTTTAATTGTTCTAAGGTTTAACTAGACTGTGTCCGCTTTTCACTGCATGTCGGTCACCCAGCTTGCAAAGGCGAGGTCACTGCAGGGGCTTGTTTCCAGGGATGTGATTCTTCACCACAGATGAGGATCGCTAAGCTTCCCTCTGGAGCCTGAGACAACAGATAGGAAAGGGCACTGGGAGATTGGAACGTAATGAGTCTATTAATTAAAAGCTTTTTCAAAACCAGCTGCAAACTCAGCCACACACACACTCAGATGCACCCACACATAAAACCTATTGTCTAAGGCTGTCAGAAGCAGGTGATCAGTCTATTGGTGTTCTCCTCTTTCCATTACACATCAGATTGGTGACCTCCGATTCAGATGAGGCGCATGAATTAAAATCTCGCTTTCTATGTGCACACATTCACAATAGAGACAGGTGTTCCAGCTCATATTGCCCCATGAAGGAGGGTATTAGAAAGCAGCAGTAGCCACACATATATTTTTATGCTAGTCTGCACATGATCCTTATTAGGTCTTTGATCATAATGTGAAAAACTAGCTGTCCAGCCACCGTACACACACCATAGTCCCTAAGGTTCGCAGATATAGCAGGCGGGATCTGTCATTTCCATTTCTTCTCTCCTTTTTTAGTGTCTCATCACTGAACTTCAATTTATCTGCCAGCGATGGGTGTGTGTTCATGTGTGATGTGCTTGTATCTTGGGGTAAGAAAAGGATAGACTATTAGACTCTACAGTCATTGATTAGGCTCAAACAGACCTGACCCTCTTATATCCACCAAGTGAAAATCAGCAAGGTGGCTCCACTACTGTCACACACACACACACACACAGAAAAACACACACTCCATCGATCAGCATGACATACACTGAAGATGACAGATACACTGACAGTAATCAGCGCTGAATGTGAAGAAAGACTTTTTGGAGTATGGACCAATTTATTACTGACTGTGTCTGAGTGATAGACCGATGGACACACTGATGCATGGTGACAGCTGAAAAGATGAAAGGATAGTAGGGGGAAGAGGAAAAAGATCAGAAGGGCCAAATGGAGACATGTTTGTTGGGCCGACAAAGCTAGCAGACAGAGGAGTAAGAAAGTGATGCCTGTTAGAGGTCAGACAGGAGCATTTCCCCCTATTGGTGGCCTCTATCAGTGGTGTACAGTTACACACACACACACACACACACACACACACACACACACACATACACACACACACACATGTTTTATGCACTTATGTGATCTTCTG